>NC_134354.1:752758666-753058666 GCF_048569485.1 Anomaloglossus baeobatrachus | reverse complement strand
AAAGGACCTATAGTCCAGACCGCAATCAGTCAATTAACTCAGTCCAGTGGCTTCTGGACCTCGTTTCAGGGTCTGAGTACCCCCCTGTGTGCTCCGGTTTCCAGTTGGTTCCCCGGGTCGGTACCGGTGGGCCACTACCCTGTCCCGGTCCACCACGGTTCCACCGAGCCGTCTTCCTGGCTCCTGAAGGCTAGGCCACTGTATGCCTCCTAGCCAAGGTGTGCGGGCTACGACCCTCACACCTGTCAGTCTGACACAGGCCTGTCCTACAGGACTGTCCTCCTCACTCCTCAACACTACAAACTGATCTCACTCTGTGTTTCCTGCCTCAGGCCCTCTGAACTCATCTGTGGGCATGGCCAACTGCCTGGCCCCGCCCCCCTGGTGTGTCCATCAAGCACTGAGGGAGGTAACTAGGGTTTATGGTTTGGCTGGTGTTACCTTGTGTGGGACTGGTGTTGTGCGGGGGTCTACCTGTGACTACCTAGCTAGTCCAGGGCGTCACACAAGCGCCAATGATCAGAAGATGCAGTGAGGACCAGACAGGTGACAATGAGGAGCAGAAAGGCTGGATTGATGAGCGAGAAGGTGAGTATAAGGATTTTTTTTTACTTTTTAACCTTTAAATATCCTTTTACAGCCCAGAAAAATGGCGATCGCTAAATCCATTTAAAAGTGATTTAGAAAAATTCCATATTTTGGCAAGGGTGGATGTTTGTAAAATTCAAATAAACTGAAATATATTCCCTCATCGCTAGTGCCATGATCACATTTTTTGGTCTGTGATTTACCTCAGTATCTGGTGCCAAAACCAGGAGTGGGTAATAAAATGCAGAAGTGGTGCCCGTGTTTCTATTATACTTTTCCTCTGCAAGTTCCACTCCTGGTTTTGGGTTTCGAATACTGAGGT
Source organism: Anomaloglossus baeobatrachus (assembly GCF_048569485.1). Taxonomy (NCBI): domain Eukaryota; kingdom Metazoa; phylum Chordata; class Amphibia; order Anura; family Aromobatidae; genus Anomaloglossus; species Anomaloglossus baeobatrachus. The sequence continues at coordinate 753,057,756 of NC_134354.1, read as the reverse complement.
AAAAAAAACTCCCCAAATACTCAATGTGTGCACATGGCCTAAAGAGCATTCTCTTTAGATGCTTTTAAGGTCACGTGCACATGTTGAGTATTTGGTGAGTTTTTTTACCTCAGTATTTGTAGCCAAAATTAGGAGTGGGTAAAATACAGCAGTGGTGCCCATGTTTCTATTATAATTTTCCTCTGATTATTCCACTCCTGGTTTTGACTACAAATACTGAGGTAAAAAACTCACCAAATACTCAACGTGTGCATGTAGCCTTGGTAGCACAAGGCATATTCAAATAACCATTTAAATTGATAACTTAAATAACTATATAAATAAATAAATAGACACAGACAGAATGTGGATGAAAAGTGGCCGTGATGGTTTATTAAGAGTAACCAATACAATCAAATAAACATTAAAGATACCAACAAACCTATAAATATCTTTTAAACAAAATTGCATGATGTTACACCATCATGCCACCAAAATAAACCATTACCAAGCAAATCCACCCAGGCGAGCTGGGTAATTTTTCCACAAGGACACGACTAAACAGTCGTGGCCCCCCCCCAAACCACTCAGCCACTTCTCAACCACAGACTGTAAACCCACATTAAAAATATCTAAACCGATCTCGGACAGATGAACCCAATCAAGCCTAAATAACCCTGGAGTAAAGCCCTCTAAATCAATGTGCCGATAAGAGAAACCACCCAAAACAATAAACAATTTTTCCAGCTCCCTATTAATCCTCTTTCTAATCTTATTCATGAACGAACACCCCTCCTGACTCCACACTAACCGCGGTATCATCTCCGAATACACCAAAGTAGTGTCTGGAAAAACAGTTTTTATACTCATTAAATCCCTACGCATACTAAATAACATTTCAAGAGTATTCATTTTTCCAATGTCGTTTCCTCCCAAATGAATAATGATTAAATCCGGAAGAGGGGCCTTCAAGATCAAATCATTCAAAACATGAACTAAGTTTAACCACCGGAGGCCCCTGTATCCAAACCAAAAAATTTGAATATATTCCTGCTGGAATGATAAATTTTCGGTGTAGCTCCTGTGCTTGGCTCTCTTCTGAGCCCAAAAAATATAAGAGTGTCCTACAATCCATACCGTCAAAGGTCCTAAAAAATTGAAAATGATTAAAACAATAAATTAGGACGAATGTACCCCTTAAACCTCCTTGATTCCCAGCGGCCAATACACTTAATTGTGTCATCGCCTAGCCCGAGCATTGCCGCTTCAGTGGCAGCTCCTATCCTAAACGAATGCGAGGAAATTTTTTGAGAGCCAATGTGCAGTTTAGCAAGACATTTCTTTAGAACGCTATTAAACTGAAATATGGTAGCTGGCTCCCCATTGGCATGAACCAAAAAAGAGCCAGGCACCATAGAACGAAAGTGGAACCAGTCACGAACATTACTTACCGGACATACCTCCGCCAGCACTTTATTTAATGAAATGATACGACCCTTACCCAATTGATCCGTTTTTGAACTCCGAAGAGTGATCAATAATCGTTCATTTGATAATACTACATCGCTCAATAGTAAACCAGATAACCGATTCTTACTACGAGCTACCAACTCACTGATTCTTAACGCTGCAAAAAACATCAGGACGAAGGCCGTTCTGAATAAACATGTTTCAAACGAGTCAAAACACACAAATGGTAGTACTTCCCATAACTTCCCGAGTAAATCAAACGAAATTGGACATCTTGTATCGGGGTGACACCCAGCTCTTTTCAAACCCTTTAAAACCTGCTTAACTGCAAAGAAACTATTCAGTGGGGGGCTGCCATGTAGTTTTAGAAAAAATGAAACACCAGCAATAACCCTTGCAAGTGAAGCATAACTAATATTCTCATTTAATAAACCACTTATGAATAATAAAGCTGCGTCCATATTTACTGCATCAACCTTCACCTTTTTTAGAACACAAAAATCACACCATTTTTTCCATGCGACTGAATAACCAGCCCATGTTCTACTAGCCACTGAATTCATAATTGCCCCACTAATCCCACTCATAGAATGTCCCACAGATGACAAGGGCAAGGAGTGCCGTCTTGATCGGCATCGGGAACCAGATGCCGAAACTTCGCCAACTGCTGGTGAGAGAGACAATCAGCCACAGTATTCCTATTCATCTTCATATCAAATGCTGCTTTTAACCAAATATTAAACTTTAAGCAAATTAAAACGAGATGCCTCAATATCTTTGACGCCCAACCACATTTTGACGATAATGTGTTGATACAGAAAACTAACCCTTGGTTATCGGAGAGAAAAATAATCCCTTTATTCGCTAAAATTTTACCCCAGATCACTACTGCTACAAGAATCGAAAACAGCTCCAACACCGTATTATTCTGAATCACCTTGTTCTGAACCCATGACTCGGGCCAGCAACCAACCGACCAGTGGTTATGAAGAACAATCCCATAACCCAGAGAACTATTGACCCCAACAAAAAAAGACAAAGCTTCGGATGACTGAAACTGTTCCTGCCAACAAGCTACACCGTTAAAATCCTGAAGAAAATCCAACCAAATAGCCAAATCCTCTTTCATGTTCCTAGTAAGCCGAATGTGAGCCCTTGGGGATTTCACCCCTTTTGTAGCGTCATAAAGGCTCCGAGAAAACACCCTGCCCATCGGGATGATCCTTAAGGCAAAGTTCAATGACCCAAGCAATGACTGTAATTCTTTTAGCACTACCTTTTCTTTTACTGACATATCACCAATCAAGCTTCTAAGCTTAGTGACCTTTTCTTCAGGTAACCTGCATTCCATTTTTTCAGAATCTATCACGATACCTAAAAACTCCAACCTGCGGCACGGGAACACCGTCTTCTCATCCGAAAGTGGAACACCAAACAACTTAGCTATATCTATGAACTTCAATAATAACTCCAAACACCCTGACGACTGACTACAACCAATGAACAAAAAATCATCTAAATAATGAATAGCTCCCCCTACTGACATCTCATATTGTAACACCCATTGCAAAAACGAAGAAAAAGCTTCAAAATACAAACAAGATAAAGAAAAACCCATCGGTAAACACATATCAAAATAAAACTTCCCTTCAAAACAAAAACCTAAAGAATTAAAACCTGAAGGATTCACTGGCAACAAACGAAATGCCGCTTTAATATCAGCTTTAGCCAATAATGCATTCCTACCGAAACGTCTGAGCAATTCTACCGCCATATCGAAAGACGCGTATTTTACAGACGTACTAGCAGTATCAATCTGGTCGTTTAAAGACCCACCCGCCGGGTATGACAGGTGATGAATAAGTCTAAAACTCCCTTTTTCTTTTTTTTGGGCACTAATCCTAATGGGGAGACTCTAAAATTATCAAACGGAGGAGCACTAAAACGGCCCAGCAACTCTGCCGGCCTCCACTTCCTTTCAATTTTTTCTTTTGCAATATGAGGAAGCTCCTTTACCGAAGCCAAGTTTTCGAACATACAACAACCTAAACCCTTAAATTCTGGTACAAAAAATCCCTCCGTGAAACCATTCAGCACCAAATCACGCTTCACCTTGTCTGGGAAAAGGTCGAGCCATGGACACATTTTTTCCACCCTCACTGGTGTCAACGCTTTTACTAAGTTGCTCTTTAAGTGAAGTTCCTTGGGCACTGGTTTGGGCAATCTTTTTAAAGCACTTAGCCATGGGATGTGTTCCCCCGCAAAATGAGCACTCATGTCGAAATCGACAATTGTTTAACCATTTACATGTCGTCTCATTATACGCGAAACACACCCCTTTTTTCAAACCCTGAGAATTATGTCTAACCGGATTATTTCTTTGTGGGAGCATCAGATTCAACCATAGGCCTACATCCTTTACCCCCCATTTAATGTGTGAATGAACTGCCATCTTTTGTCTGAACGATTCGTCATAGATCAACCATGCTGTGCCCCTAAAATTGCGGTAGGCTTCCAGTATGATGTCCACATGTTGAAATAAACCACTACACCATTCAGACCTTTTCTCCCCTAGAACAGCAGCATAAATCGAAAAAGCCTGGATCCAGTTGTTAAATGATTTAAAAGGCTTTTTCTTGTCATCAGCCTCCTGTTTATCATCCCTCTTATCCGACCTATGCTGCTGTTCCCTACCTATTGGTAATAATGTAAACAAATCAATAAACTCTCCATTCCAGATTTTTTCCTTAACAGAAGCGCTCAAATGGAAGCCAAGCGGCGATAAATCACATGTGATTGCTTCCTTAAGGAAAGAATCAGGAATGCCCTGAGTTCTAGAACTATTCAAGGAGTTCACTAAAGATAACTCCTGACTATTACCCTTTAAAATGTCCACTAGTGTTTTAAACACCACATCTTTTAAATTATTAGGGAAAATGTTCTGCACAGGGAAAGGGGTAGAAGGCATCTCACCCCTCCTGCCGTCCTGTTCCTGAAGGCTTGCATCCGACCCGTCGTCGCTGGACCCAGTCCCAGAAGCCGATCGATCCGCTTCAGGGCAACACCGACCAGGCTCCTCTTCATGCCCCGCCGCTGGAGCAGGCGTACCGCCTACCCAAGCCCCGAGTGCCGCCGCTGCCCTAGAGCTGCTCTTTTGCTTGGGCAGCGGCTGAACACTCCGGCCTTTGCTGCGCCCCCGTTCCCTGGGCGCCGCCATCTTCTTCCTGTTGACCGCGTCAGCTGACTCGCTGCGACTTCCTGTTGCGGCCGCGCTGGTCCCGGATTGATGACGCCGCTGTTCTCGCGATGACGCCCCGCGAGACTTGACACCCGACGTCTTCTTCCGCTCCACGGCACTCCTCCGCGATGACGCTGTCGGCGGTGAGTATGCTTCTTTTCTTCTCCTTTTCCTCCGCTGCGTCTTCTCCGCCGACTCCTCCGCTGCCGACTCAGGATTCATGACCGGCGGCGACTCCGCCGGCCGCTCCGCTTCAGCTGGCTCCAACGATGCCGACGGCTCAACGGCTTTCAGGCAGGATCTCAGCCATTCCTCGCCGCCTCGTTCTCCGGCTCTTCTCAACAGCTGCTGCAGGAGATCTTCCATGAGGTATTTCTTCAATCTTCATCAGCTGGACTGCCAGCTGACCGATTAGTCACTCATATATATACCCAAAAATCTCCCGCACAAAGACACTAACCACCAATCATATTACAGTAAAAAAGGCGCGCAACAGCTGGATCAAACCAGTTTCCTCAGCTGTCCGCGTTACATCACCTCACTTCACCCTTATCTAATAAGTTAACTCTTTCTTTACCAACTTAAACCTCACTGAACTTTTTCTCTGCCTGTGCGACCATGGCAACCCCTCGATATTGGCTATGGGGTTTTTTCAAAAGATCGTTCTCCTTGGATGCTTTTATGGCCACGTGCACACCTTCAGCATTTGGTGAGTTTTTTACCTCAGTGTTAGTGAGACAAAACCAGGAGAGGAACAATTAGAGGAAAAGTATAATAGAAACACGGACACCACTTCTGTATTTTTTAGCTACTCCTGGTTCTGACTTACAAATACTGAGGTAAAAACCTCACCAAATAATCAATGTATAATTATTATTATTATTTATTATTATAGCGCCATTAATTCCATGGCGCTTTACAAGTGAAAAGGGGATACATAAAAATTAGTACAACAATCATTAACAGTACAAAACAGACTGGTACAGGAGGGGAGAGGATCCTGCCCGTGAAGGATCACAGTCTACAAGGAATGGGTGAGGGTACAGTAGGTGAGCACAGAGCTGGTTGCGCAGTGGTGTACTGGACTGAGGGCTTTTGTAGGTTGTAGGCTTGTCGGAAGAGTTGGGTCTTCAGGTTCCTCTTGAAGCTGTTCACGGTAGGAGAGAGTCTGATATGCTGGGGTAGAACGTTCCAGAGTATGGAGAAGGCACGGGAGAAATCTTGAATGCAACTGTGGGAAAAAGAGATAAGAGAGGAGTAGAGAAGGAGATCTTTTGCATGAACATGGCCTAAAGATCATTCTCCTTGTCTGCTTTGAAGGCCACGTGCACATGTTCACTATTTGGTGAGTTTTTTACCTCAGCATTTTTCAGCCAAAACCAGGAGTGGGTAAAAAATGCAGATGTGGTGCATGGTTTCTATGATACTTTTCCTCTGTAAGTTCCACTCCTGGTTTTGGGTTACAAATGCTGAAGTAAAAACCTCACCATATACTCAACGTATGAACATGCCTAAAGATCATTCTCTTGGGATGTTCTGAAGGCCATGGGCACACGTTGAGTATTTGGTGAGGTTTTTTGCCTCAGTATTTGTAGCCAAAACCATTAGTGGAATAATCTGAGGAAAAGTATAATAGAAACACGGGCACCACTTCTGCATTTTTTTACCTACTATTGGTTTTGTCTCACAAATACTGAGGCAAAAACGTCAGTAAATACTCAACATATGAAGATGGCCTAAAGATTGTTCCACTTAGATGCTTGTAAGGCCACATGCACCCATTCAGTGTTTGGTGAGTTTTTCTACCTCTGTATTTGTAAACCAAAAGTGGATAAAAAATACAGAAGTGTTGTCCATGTTTCTATTATAGTCTTCTTTCATTGCTCCACTCCTGGTTTTGGGTAATGAATATTGAGGTAAAAAACTCCCCAAATACTACATGTGATAATAGTGATACATACAGGCTCTTCGGCGGGCTTTGCACACTACGACATCGCAGGTGCGATGTCGGTGGGGTCAAATTGAAAGTGACGCACATCCGGCATCGCAGGCGACATCGTAGTGTGTAAAGCCTAGATGATACGATTAACGAGCGCAAAAGTGTCGTAATCGTATCATCGGTATAGCGTCGGCGTAATCCATAATTACGCTGATGCGACGGTCCGATGTTGTTCCTCGTTCCTGAAGCAGCACACATCGCTGTGTGTGAAGCCGCAGGAGCGAGGAACATCTCCTACCAGCGTCACCGCGGCTTCCGTAGGATATGCGGAAGGAAGGAGGTGGGCGGGATGTTTACATCCCGCTCATCTCTGCCCCTCCGCTCCTATTGGCCGCTTGTCGTGTGACTTTGCAGTGACGCTGTACGACCCGCCCCCTTAAAAAGGAGGCGGGTCGCCGGCCAGAGCGACGTCCCAGGACAGGTGAGTCCATGTGAAGCTGCCGTAGCGATAATGTTCGCTACGGCAGCTATCACAAGGATATCGCAGCTGCGACGGGGGCGGGGACTATCGCGCTCGGCATCGCAGCATCGCCTTGCGATGTCACAGCGTGCAAAGTACCCCTTAGAAGACAAACCATCTGACCATTTTAATTAAATCCTACTGTTTTTTTTTCCGCCAAATAGTCTAGACATTTCTGTAAAAAAAAATGCCACCAAAGCTTACCATATCCTTTAACTCTATTTATATGCAGCACAGTAAGGTCGCTTTCACACTGCTTTGTGACCTCCGTTCACTGGTCCCGTCGGAGCTTCTGTCCAAACCCCCCTACAAAACAGGTTTTGAACGCATGCACCAATGCGGCCATTGACTACAATTTTGCAGATGGAGTCACTGTGTACTCTGTCTTGCACCATTTTTGGGCGTATACACTTTCTGCAGGTGGCAACCCAGACGTAGTAGACTGCGCCTCGGTGTCCACCTCCAGAAAGTGTATACTCCCAAAAATGGTGCACTTCAGAGCACATGGTGACTCCATCTGAGCCATTATAGTCAATGGCCCCGTCAGCGCATGCGTCTGAAACCTGTTTTGCGAGGGGTTCGGACGGAAGCCCCGACGGGACCGTTGACTGAAAGTCAGAATGCAGTGTGAAAACTCCCTAACAGCTCTGATCTGCTATGAAGATATAATATAAAACTAATCTTGACAAAATTGTAGAAATATTTTATTTTTACACTTGCTTTATCGTTGAGGGGTTAATTTAATTGTTTACTATCGCATTTATACTGTAGTGCTTACCGGATTGGATTTTCCATTGATTTTTTTGAACTCCCCACTGCTGTATGTGCTCTTAATAATGCTCAGTACTATAATACTATTTTTTTCCTGCCGAACAGACTCAGTCCATCTGACAGGCAGAAGAAATATGATACTAGAATATTCCGCTTGTGTGTCTGTTTACTTTGATGAAATCAAGGCTATGAATGACAAGCTGTCCACTGTTATTTGCAAAACCATACCGGATAGCCGGGATAATGCTTGTAAAACACTGAAAACCCCCTGGCGACATTTATTCAATGATAAAAATAGAAGGTGTTGAAATGTGGAACGCAACGCTCAAGGCAGAACCTTAACTTTGTCTGTTTACCTGGAACAGCGGGACAACGGAAATTTTGTTTTATGTTTTTGATTCTCATTTGACAGAGATAGCATCATTTTTTTTTGTTTTTTAAGAATGGGAGGGCTCGGCGCTGATATGCTTTAAAATCACAGGAGGAGAGAAGCAATGAAGTTTCCAGTTTGATGGTTCATCCTGTCAATTCTATTCATGAAAGAGTCGACTAAAAGAAAAAAGGGGAAAATATATATATAAAAAATAAGTCTCCGAAAGTCATCCTTTTATATCCGCCTGTAAGACTGAGATGAGAAGACCCGGTAGAGAATTCAATAGCGTAATATTTCTACACTGAAAATGAAACCTTTTTATAGTACTATCGGGTCAGAGCCTTTCACAGTTATGGAAGTGACTCGAAATAGAAGTTACGTCAAGGTGCACTCCACCGTACGGCCACCCGCCGTAACAACACACGGCTAAATATCAAGATTAAATGCGAGTTAGAAAGTAATGAAAACCTATTAGGAGCTGAAAAACAGTTGGCAGCCAAAATATGAATGTTTATGCCTAAAGATATTCACATTCTGTTCATATATGCCCCTTGATATGCCAGTTCTGGAAATCATTGAGTCCTAAAAAGATCCCATTATCCATTATTCAACGTGAATTTAACAAAAATCCGCATTTGCTAAAATGTGGATTTTTAGTAATTTACTTTCATACAGATTTAGCAAACTTCAGACACCATTTTTCTGAACCATAAAGGGCCATCAAAAGGTAAAAGAATCCTTAAGGCTGCTTTACACGCTGCGATCTCACTAGCGAGCGTACCCGCCCCCATCGTTTGTGCGTTATGGGCAAATCGCTGCCCGTGGCACACAAAATCGCGCAGACCCATCACACTACTTACCTGCCTAGCGACGTCGCTGTGACCGGCGAACCGCCTCCTTTCTAAGGTAGGGCAGTTCGTTCAGCGTCACAGCAATGTCACTAAGCGGCCGCCCAATCGAAGCGGAGGGGCGGAGATGAGCAGGACGTAACATCCCGTCCACCTCCTTCCTTCCTCATTGCCGGCGGCTGCAGGTAAGCTGTAGTTCCTCGTTCCTGCGGTGTCACACGTAGCGCCGCAGGAACGAGGAACAACATCGTACCTGCTACAGCAATGATAATTGGGAATAGGGGAGCATGTAAACGATAAACGATTTTGCATGTGTTTGTGACGATTTTCGATCGCACGTAGAAGTCACACGCAGCGACATCGCTAAAGAGGCCGGATGTGCGTCACGAATTTCGTGACCCCAACGACATCGCTTTAGCGATGTCGCAGCATGTAAAGCGACCTTTACTGCTCACCTCTACGGACCCTCTGTGTTATGGTCACCTCCCTGTTGTTGGAGAATAGTGAAAGCTTTAGGATCAAAGCCTCTCATCTCCATCTGGCTCTTTACATTTAAATTTTATTTTGATTCTTTTGTCACTGATACGGTTAATGTTAGTTTTGCGGCTAGCAACTTTTCGGGCAGTTCCTAGCTGAGTGTTTCAGCTGCAGTTGTTTTGTAGCCATGCCCCTTCAAGTTTAGATATAGGTGTTCCCATCAATCCTTGCTGAAGATACAAACTCCTTGTTCTCTGGCGGCCTTGGAAAAAGGTTCTGCTGTGGAGTTTTCTTGTTCTCCTATTCTCAGGCTGTATCCTTTTTATTGCTTTACCCCCCATTTGTCTTATCTTACCTTGTGTCTTGTTAATGCAGTGGGGGTGTCTAGTGAAGCTCACCTAGCCTTCACTAGCCAGGGCATCTATAGAGTCCTCTCAGGGTCTCAGGTTTCTGCTCGGCGACAGTTACGGAGACTGTATAGTGACTGGCTAGTAGAGTAGGGGCAGCTGCAGGTGAGGATAGAAAGTGTCCTACCATCCCCTCTTACTAGATACAAGGCCCCCTACTGTTATTGTGTCCCCAGTGTCCCCCTTGTTTATTGTGTTTTTGTGGTCCATCAGACTCACGTAAGTCTGTAACGTCCCCACCACGCTTGTCACATCCGGTAAGGGTGACAATCTGGTGCTCACTGTCACTTATCCAGTCCTTGTTGCATCTTCTGATCCCCATCACTCAAGATGAATACTCAGTCTTCTCACATTGAGCAGGGATTTCCAACTCTGATGAGACCTAGGTTGCAGGTCTGCACAAGTGCCCACAAGGTCCCGTTGCACGTCATGACATTGTGACCTTGTGCAGAGCTACCGCCATTTAGTGTGAGAGGTCTGAGGACTTCAGATTGAGCAGGGAATCAGAAAATGTGTTGAGAACTGGACAGGTGATGGTTAGAAATGGAGCGGCTGGAGAGATGAGTGGTGAGGTTGAGTGTAAGGTTTCTTTTTTTTTTTCATTTTGTGCATAGACACCTGTGCATAATAAAGTACATTACATTTGTGGATAATAAGTTTTCTATAAAACAAATCTTCCTGAAAAAAGTGTCCAAAAAGGTCAATCTGAATGATGACAGATCCGCTCATTTCGAATTGGTGATCCATCAGGAATTACATCAAAGGTTTCGAAAGCTTTGACATAAAAAATCTTATAATTCACGCTGTCAAAAATTACCGATCTGTTCTGAATAGCATGTGAACATAGCTTTTGAGATTAGTTGACCAGACCTGTCAATCTTGGTAGCATGAGTCGGCAATCCTATGTCTATGTTGGCCTCATCATTCTCTCGGATGATAAAGGAAAGAGATATCAGACATGTTGGATTTCAACATGTACACTCTTTTCTACCCAATGAAATTCAGAATATCGGAGAAATAAAAAAACAAATAGCTTATGTTCACTTATCTCTCGCCCAGTCTATTAAAATATCATCACATAGACCTTTTATCTTTTAAGACTATACTTGATTTTATAGTTGTGTTCAAGGGTCAAGGGTCATCCCTGATGAAGCCTTGACCACAAGTGTATTTACATTTGGCGAAACGTGCGTTGGATGGCTCAGGGGCATTTCCATGTGGGGATACCCTGTATAGGGACACTTTACTCAGTATATTTGCACATAACACTTTTTCCATTTATGTGACTACAGGACATATACCCTTTAGGCAGTCTTGACAACATATTGACCATATCTACTACTGTTGACTTGGTATCTTAATATGTACATTTTCGTTACTATATACTATTCTGGTTGTATGTTTTCTCCACCGGACTGGACTTGGGTATTTTTTCACACATGTTGTGAATGCATTATTAGATATCAATACTCAGTTCATGTTAGGTGTGCAGTCATGTGGTGAGAATAGGTGAGAAACAACAGGCTATTGCGGGAGGTCAGCAAACTGAGGCTGGCAAAGGAACAAAAACTGCTTAAGATTGGTTAGGTGATCATGATTATCCATATATATGGGAAATCCACACCCAGAGCTGCCATATTGGGATTTGGGTGCAGATTTTGACTTTACTTCTATTTCAAGATTAATTGAGGAAATCAGCAATGATTCTTTGCTCTTTTTTTATCATAAGTTGACAAAAAAGTCAACATCTTTCACACACGTGACTAGCAGGGTTTACCAAGTACCTGGTAAACCCCCAGAAGAAGTGACAGCACACAGGGAACACAGGGGTCACGTTACAATGGAGGTCCCTGCCGCTAGGGAGAGGGGTGGAGGACACCTCCTGAACTCACCTCAAGCTGACTCCTGTTCTACCTAGCGTCCCTATAGAGGTTCCTGCAACCTCTCGCCGAGCCAGATACCTTAGGCTCTCAGCTGGTCCTCCACTTACCTTTGCTAGTGAGCAGGCTGACGAGATCACTAGACTCACTGCTACAATACAAAAATACAAGGGAAGGAATACAAACACAGGAAATAGACATGCAAAGGAAAAAACACTCCAGGTGGCTCCAGTGCAGCAAACACCACTGCTGCACACAACACGACGGACTCCTTCTAGAACAGGCTCCTTCCAAAGTGGACCACATAGAAATGAGGGATTCAGTTTCTACCACAGGCATCATGGAATCAGATCACATGCCTTAAATAGGGAAGGGGAGTGATTCCAAAGAGTCACACCTGAGATTGGCAGCTACAGCCTGCAGCCAGGCAGGAAAGGGTGATTAACCCTTATAGCACAACAAGAAAGAAGATGTTATCAAATAACAGTAGTGAACCTGTGGTAACCATCTGACACCAGATTCGCGCAGGGTGTCCCCCAAGAGAGATACACTCATGACAACACCACTGGGCAATATTTATGCAGAAAAATTCTGCAGCAAGTGGAGTAAAATTAGTTAAAATACCACAATTTGCTTGGAACTGAAGATGTCATCTGCAAGTAAAATCCCCAACATTTCCGTGTAGACTCGGCTTTACTAAGTGAAGCCCGATAGACTTTGCTCTCTGCAACTTGACTAGGATTCTCCTGTTTCAGTCTTGGCTTATATGGTATTTAGTATTCAGTATTTTCTGGGTGGGTCACTATTTGAATCGGCAAATATCCCTTATCAATTGCTGTTGAAAATAGGCAGGGCCAGATTAAAGGGAACCTGTCATCAGAAATTTGGCTTTCAACCTAAATGTTTCCCCCTCTGCAGCTCCTGGGCTGCATTCTAGCAAGGTTTCTATACTTTTTGTGCCCCCTTTTAAACCAAAATAAATACTTTATAAAATTGTACCTTTCGGTTTGAAAATCTTGTAAATCGTTCATGGGGGCGGGCCGTGTGGCGTCCGTTGCTGTATCTTACGCCGTCCCCCATGCTCCAAATCATCCCTCAGGACGCCGCCCACTGCGCCCGAGGTCCGGTGCACGCCGGGAAACCTGGTGACGTGGTCGCACGCACGAGAGTGTGGGCGGCGCTGTGATTGCATTGCAAGTGCCCGCCCATACTCTCGTGGGCACAGTACAATACAGATACAGTCCAGGATCACTCACAGCCATCACATATACACAGAAAGTAGAGTTACTCACATATTTTTTATTGATCCCAATGTTAAGGCAGCCAGGGCCGGCTCCAGGTTTTTGTGGCCTCCGGGTGAAAGTCTCAGTGGACCCCATCCACACACAGACACGCGCATACACATACAGGCATACCTATGTCGCGGGCGGGGAGGACGCCATCGCTGCTGCGCTCTCGCTAACGCTCGGGTCCGGCACAGCTGCGGCTGCTGCTGCTCGGTGGCTCGAGCGGTGGGCCGGATCCGGGGACTCGAGCGGCGCTCCTCGCCCGTGAGTGAAAGGGGTGGTTGGTTTGGGGGATTTATTCCGTGACGCCACCCACGGGTCGTGGTGAAGGTAGGCACCACCGCTGCTGATGACGGGGATCCCGGGAGCGATGGTAAGGAGCAGCTGGGATGTTGTTTTCCCCCTCCGTGGGTAGGGGTCGGTGGTCCCGGGGCCCGGTGATGTTGTGACGGGGAGGCAGGGTCGGTGAGGTGCAGGGTTGCAGGGACAGCGCGGCGCAGTGCCGGATGGCACGGGTGTACTCACTCAGCAAGAAAGGCACAAAGTCCTCGGTAAACCAAACGGCTGGATGGACGGGTCCCGCAGCCGGCTGCAGTGCTTCTCCCCAGACAGGTGATAGCGGCTGTCTTTCCCTGCACCTTAATGTTCTCTTTCTGACTACTATGGATTCCCAACGGTAGTCCGCTTCCCGGTGTATGGGTACCGGAGGAGCCCCTTTGCCCGCAGACGCTGGCCCTTGGGTCTCTAGCCTTAGGCGGTAGCTGTATACCCTCACGGTGTGGGTGGTTGCCTTCAATCGGGACTTTTGCTGTTGTGAAACCCCTGGGGTTCCAGTCACATTCGGATCTGACTATTGTCGGCGGCTCCAAGCCTGGTCGGGGTCCGATGGCCCTGCCTGTGTGTGCTGGCTTCACTTCGCTCCCCGGTCGGTACCGGCGGGCTGTCGCCCATCCCCAGTCCTACGGTTCCGCGTTGCTCCACCACTCCTGCAGACGGCCACCACCGTCTGCCAACCTTGCTGTTAGTGCCTGGGCCACAAACCCAGACACCCAAGTGTTCACTCCTCTCACTTCAAACTCCAACACTGAACTACCCCTTCTAACTGACACTTTTCCCGCCTCCAGGCCTGTGAACTCCTCGGTGGGTGGAGCCAACCGCTTAGCCCCGCCCCACCTGGTGTGGACATCAGACACTGGAGGGAGGCAACAAGGGTTTTTATTTGGCTGATGTCCCTGTCTAATGGGGGTGGGGGGGTGTTTGGATGTTATTTGTGACGACCTGGCTAGGCCAGGGCGCCACACGTACATTTACATATTTGAAGACAAATTCAGAAAAATACATATAAACAGACAAATATATGCACAGTCATATACACTGACATACATGCAGACACAGACGCATTAGGGCTCGTGCGCACGTTGTGTAATTCCATGCATTTACGCTGCGTATAGCACTGGAGTGTAAATGCGCGCGTCCTGCGTCCCCTGCACAATCTTTGAAGATTGTGCATGATACGTGCGCACGTTTCTTTTATGAACGCAGCGATTTGGGTGCTAAAATGTTGACCCAAATCTGTGCGTTCATAAAATGAGCATGTCAATTATTCCGTGCGCTATGGATGCAGCTCCCGCTCTGTCTATGGTGGGGGCAGCAGCCATAGCACATGAACTCGGCTTTTTTTGTACAGAAAAACTGCATATATTATGCAGTGTTTCTGCAGCGATTTGACGCGCACATGTGCTGTCAAATCGCTGCAGAATATTCAGCAGTTACGTGCGCATGAGCCCTTACATTTATTAATATGGGAAAGTCGCCAGCAGCCTCACTCACCTGTCCCGCTTGTTTCCGTCCAGCTCCTTCAGGACATGTGGCTGTGTTTCACCATGGCTATCACTAACAGACATGACTGCACACCGACAGCACTGCTGTATATACATCACAGGAGGGGCTGGGGGCTACAATATATACATTACAGGAGGGGCAGGGGGCATAGACATTACTGGAGTGGCAAACAGCTCTGGTGGTGTACTCATTACTGGGATGGGTGACATAGCGCTCTGGGGGACCCATATAGTTCTGGGGGGGCCGCACAGACTGCTCTAATTCATATATACACACACACAGTACTGCTTCTTACTAGAGTTGAGCGCGGTTCGTGGTTCGTGGTTCTCCAGTTCGCGGCTCGAGTGATTTTGGGGCATGTTCTAGATCGAACTAGAACTCGAGCTTTTTGCAAAAGCTCGATAGTTCTAGAAACGTTCGAGAACGGTTCTAGCAGCCAAAAAACAGCTAAATCTTAGCTTGGTTTCTGCTGTAATAGTGTAAGTCACTCTGTGAATCAAACTATTATCACATTTCAGTGTATAGTGTGCGTGAACAGCGCCTTCAGATCACTGCTGTTTCTATAATGGCGATCGCCATTTTTTTTTTTTTTTTTCTTGTCTTCCTTCCCTAAGCGCGCGCGTCTTGTGGGGCTGGCCAGCATGTCAGCCAATCACAGACACACACACACCTAAGTGGACTTTGAGGCAGAGAAGCAACGGCATGTGTGATAGGATCTGCATGTCACATGTCCCTGCATTATAAAACCGGACATTTTCTTCACGATCGCCATTATCTGCCTTCTGCGTCTTTGGTGTCAGACATCACTGTCGCAGTTCCGTCCTTTGTCCTATCGCCGATACAGCTGTATGCGCTGCATACACAGCGTTAGACAGCTTAGGGAGAGCACATTCTAGCAGTCCTTTTAAGGGCTCGTACCGGCAGGGTCAAAGAGCCATAGGTGACAGGTCCTGCAAACAGCAACAGCGTCTGTGTAGCCCAGGTCAGGGATTTCCTACCTGCATTTCACCATTAGGAGGGAATAGAAAGGCAGGCTTCCATTCCTCTACCCAGAGCACCACAATCCTGCCACTGTACCCTCTTGTCCTCTGCACACTCCAACTCATTCTAACTAAGCCATTATACTAGCAAACACTCAGTGTACCTAGTGGCATCCTATCTGTGGCTATTGGACTTTGCTATAGTCCCACTAGTGCAAAGACATTTGCAGAGCACATCTGCCTGCATTGCACACTCCAAGTTTTTTAAACTAAGCAATTTTACTAGCAAACACTCAGTGTACCTAGTGGCATCCTATACGTGGCTATTGGACTTTGCTATAGTCCCACTAGTGCAAAGACATTAGCAGAGCACATCTGCCTGCATTGCACACTCCAAGTTTTTTAAACTCAGCCATTATACTAGCAAACACACAGTGTACCTAGTGGCATCCTATACGTGGCTATTGGACTTTGCTATAGTTCCACTAGTGCCAAGACATTTGCAGAGCACATCTGCCTGCATTGCACACTCCAACTAATTATAACGAAGCCATTATACTAGCAAACACTCAGTGTACCTAGTGGCATCCTATACGTGGCTATTGGACTTTGCTATAGTCCCACTAGTGCCAAGACATTTGCAGAGCGCATCTGCCTGCGTTGCACACTCCAACTAATTATAACGAAGCCATTATACTAGCACACACTCAGTGTACCTAGTGGCATCCTATACGTGGCTATTGGACTTTGCTATAGTCCCACTAGTGCAAAGACATTTGCAGAGCACATCTGCCTGCATTGCACACTCCAACTAATTATAACGAAGCCATTATACTAGCAAACACTCAGTGTACCTAGTGGCATCCTATACGTGGCTATTGGACTTTGCTATAGTCCCACTAGTGCCAAGACATTTGCAGAGCGCATCTGCCTGCGTTGCACACTCCAACTAATTATAACGAAGCCATTATACTAGCACACACTCAGTGTACCTAGTGGCATCCTATACGTGGCTATTGGACTTTGCTATAGTCCCACTAGGGCCAAGACATTTGCAGAGCGCATCTGCCTGCGTTGCACACTACAACAAATTATAACGAAGCCATTATACTAGCAAACACTCAGTGTACCTAGTGGCATCCTATACGTGGCTATTGGACTTTGCTATAGTCCCACTAGTGCCAAGACATTTGCAGAGCGCATCTGCCTGCGTTGCACACTACAACAAATTATAACGAAGCCATTATACTAGCAAACACTCAGTGTACCTAGTGGCATCCTATACGTGGCTATTGGACTTTGCTATAGTCCCACTAGTGCCAAGACATTTGCAGAGCGCATCTGCCTGCGTTGCACACTCCAACTAATTATAACGAAGCCATTATACTAGCACACACTCAGTGTACCTAGTGGCATCCTATACGTGGCTATTGGACTTTGCTATAGTCCCACTAGGGCCAAGACATTTGCAGAGCACATCTGCCTGCATTGCACACTCCAAGTTTTTTAAACTAAGCAATTTTACTAGCAAACACTCAGTGTACCTAGTGGCATCCTATACGTGGCTATTGGACTTTGCTATAGTCCCACTAGTGCAAAGACATTAGCAGAGCACATCTGCCTGCATTGCACACTCCAAGTTTTTTAAACTCAGCCATTATACTAGCAAACACTCAGTGTACCTAGTGGCATCCTATACGTGGCTATTGGACTTTGCTATAGTCCCACTAGTGCCAAGACATTTGCAGAGCGCATCTGCCTGCGTTGCACACTACAACAAATTATAACGAAGCCATTATACTAGCAAACACTCAGTGTACCTAGTGGCATCCTATACGTGGCTATTAGACTTTGCTATAGTCCCTCTAGTGCCAAGACATTTGCAGAGCGCATCTGCCTGCGTTGCACACTCCAACTAATTATAACGAAGCCATTATACTAGCACACACTCAGTGTACCTAGTGGCATCCTATACGTGGCTATTGGACTTTGCTATAGTCCCACTAGTGCCAAGACATTTGCAGAGCGCATCTGCCTGCGTTGCACACTCCAACAAATTATAACGAAGCCATTATACTAGCAAACACTCAGTGTACCTAGTGGCATCCTATACGTGGCTATTGGACTTTGCTATAGTCCCACTAGTGCCAAGACATTTGCAGAGCGCATCTGCCTGCGTTGCACACTACAACAAATTATAACGAAGCCATTATACTAGCAAACACTCAGTGTACCTAGTGGCATCCTATACGTGGCTATTGGACTTTGCTATAGTCCCACTAGTGCCAAGACATTTGCAGAGCGCATCTGCCTGCGTTGCACACTACAACAAATTATAACGAAGCCATTATACTAGCAAACACTCAGTGTACCTAGTGGCATCCTATACGTGGCTATTGGACTTTGCTATAGTCCCACTAGTGCCAAGACATTTGCAGAGCGCATCTGCCTGCGTTGCACACTCCAACTAATTATAACGAAGCCATTATACTAGCAAACACTCAGTGTACCTAGTGGCATCCTATACGTGGCTATTGGACTTTGCTATAGTCCCACTAGTGCCAAGACATTTGCAGAGCGCATCTGCCTGCGTTGCACACTCCAACTAATTATAACGAAGCCATTATACTAGCACACACTCAGTGTACCTAGTGGCATCCTATACGTGGCTATTGGACTTTGCTATAGTCCCACTAGGGCCAAGACATTTGCAGAGCACATCTGCCTGCATTGCACACTCCAAGTTTTTTAAACTAAGCAATTTTACTAGCAAACACTCAGTGTACCTAGTGGCATCCTATACGTGGCTATTGGACTTTGCTATAGTCCCACTAGTGCAAAGACATTAGCAGAGCACATCTGCCTGCATTGCACACTCCAAGTTTTTTAAACTCAGCCATTATACTAGCAAACACACAGTGTACCTAGTGGCATCCTATACGTGGCTATTGGACTTTGCTATAGTCCCACTAGTGCCAAGACATTTGCAGAGCGCATCTGCCTGCGTTGCACACTCCAACTAATTATAACGAAGCCATTATACTAGCAAACACTCAGTGTACCTAGTGGCATCCTATACGTGGCTATTGGACTTTGCTATAGTCCCACTAGTGCCAAGACATTTGCAGAGCACATCTGCCTGCGTTGCACACTCCAACTAATTATAACGAAGCCATTATACTAGCAAACACTCAGTGTACCTAGTGGCATCCTATACGTGGCTATTGGACTTTGCTATAGTCCCACTAGTGCCAAGACATTTGCAGCACGTCTGCCTGCGTTGCACACTCCAACGAATTATAACTAAGTTACATTGTCAGGGATATTTATTCTTTATTATTCTGCTGTTAATAAAGCTAGACCACCACTGCAATCTTCACCACCTCTCAATTTTTACTACCACATTTTCAGTCCACAATCTTGTCGCAATCAACATGAGTGGCAAAATGACAGATGCTGGTGGAAAGGGGAAGAGGCGTGGTGGAAAAGGCAAAAAATGTTTTGTCAGTGGGGAAGGTGGCAAAGCTCCATTATCATCTGCTGAAGATAGACCATCTACTAGCAAAAGTAAGATGTCTACTACTTATTGTGGACAATCCGATGTGCTCCCTTTTTTACGGACACGAACAAGAGGAACAAAGGTAGATGATGGGCAAAAAAGGAAAATGCTTGAATGGATCTCAAGTGGTCCAACAAGTGCCCTCTCAGCCACTTCAAGTACCGCATCCAAAAAACACCATTCCTCTGAGTTGTCATCCCAATCACACTTGATTTCTCCCAGCTCTGAAGTCTCCATCAGCCCTGCACAGTATGGTGGAACTGAGATGGCTGAGTCTGCAGAGCTGTTCAGTCACACTATAGCCTGGGAATCAGAGGTCTGCTCCCAAGCTACAGTGAGTACAGAACAGGAAATGGTCTGCAGTGATGCCCAGAACCTTTGTGACTCAGATTCAGGCCGTGAGGACCAAGTTTCTGAGCATAATGTTGACCCTTTGTCACAAACTGTAACACCTGTGGTTATAGACAATGAGGAACATACTGATGAAGATGAGACGCAGATACCCGATTGGGATGACAACTTAAATATTCGGTCAGGGCAAGAAGAGGCTCGGTCTGAGGGGGAGGGGAGTGCAAACACAACAATTGATGATGACGTTCTAGATCCCACCTACTGTCAACCCCCAGTCAGGCACTCGAGGAGGTCAACAGAGGCGGTGGAGGAGGATGCAACCGACGACGAAGTTACCTTGCGCCTTCCTGGACAGAGTCGGAGCACTGGTAGCACGTCTACAACTGCATCCTCAGCCACCACTCTGCCTATGAGCATTATTCGGGGTGGATCAACAGGTCGCATGGCCTCTAAGCCTTGCCTAGCCTGGGCCTTTTTTCACATCGAAAAAGATCGCCCAACTCATGTGATATGTAACATTTGTCATGATTCTGTTAGTAGAGGTCAAAACCTCAGCAGTTTGACAACTTCTTCCATGAATCGTCACATGAATAAATATCATAAGTCCCGGTGGGAAGCTCACCGTGCTGCAATGCCGGCTAGCGGAGCGAACCATCCACCGCCCGCCCCTTCCAGTGCATCCGCGCGCTCTTCATCTTCTAGGACTGTGGGGACAGCTGTCACACCTGTTTTTCCACGCAAAACTTCCACCACAGTAACCGCAACAGGCAGTTTGCTTGGTAGGTCGTCAGTTGGTTTGGAAGGGGAAACAAGTGAGTGTGTACAGCTCTCTCAGACATCGATAGCACCAACGTTGGATGAAGGCAACATCATGTCTCCGCCTGCACTTTCCTCACAAACCTGCATTTTTCCAGGGACACCCTACTCAACACCGTCTACACACAGCAGCCAGATCTCTGTCCCTCAGATGTGGTCAAATAAAAGGCCACTTCCTCCGACCCATGACAAAGCTAAGAGGTTGACTCTATCCCTCTGTAAGCTGTTGGCTACCGAAATGCTGCCTTTCCGCCTAGTGGACACACAGGATTTTAGAGACCTTATGTCTGTCGCTGTGCCCCAGTACCAGATGCCTAGTCGCCACTACTTCTCTAAGAAAGGTGTGCCCGCGCTACACCAGCATGTCGCACACAACATCA
Source organism: Anomaloglossus baeobatrachus (assembly GCF_048569485.1). Taxonomy (NCBI): domain Eukaryota; kingdom Metazoa; phylum Chordata; class Amphibia; order Anura; family Aromobatidae; genus Anomaloglossus; species Anomaloglossus baeobatrachus. Next base: position 753,036,640 of record NC_134354.1, on the reverse strand, counting down.
CCGCTTCCTTGAGAAACTCTGTGTGTGAACGGGTGCATTTCACCACCGATACTTGGACCAGTAAGCATGGACAGGGACGTTACATGTCGCTGACTGGGCACTGGGTAACTATGGTGATAGATGGTGAAGGGTCTGCTGCACAAGTCTTGCCGTCCCCACGACTTGTGTGTCAATCCTCTGTCTGTCCAAGTTCCGCCACAGCTTCTGCATCCTCCACCTCATCTGGGTCCTCCACCTCCGCCCCAAGCCTGCCTGGTCAGGCCACCAGCGTTCTCACTGCGCAGAAGGAATCACGCACGCCTCATTACTATGCTGGCAGCCGAGCGCAACGGCATCAGGCGGTCTTTAGCTTGACATGTCTTGGTAATAAGAGTCACACAGCTGAGGAGTTGTGGTCAGCTCTGCGGTCCGAGTTTAATAAATGGTTGTCTCCACTCAACCTGCAGCCTGGTAAGGCCGTGTGCGACAATGCTGCAAACCTGGGTGCGGCCCTTCGCCTGGGCAAGGTGACACACGTACCTTGTATGGCTCACGTGTTGAACCTTGTCGTGCAGCAATTTTTAACACACTATCCCGGCCTAGATGGCCTTCTGAACAGGGCACGAAAACTGTCTGCTCACTTCCGGCGTTCAAGCGCCGCAGCTGAGCGACTTGCATCGCTCCAGAAGTCTTTCGGCCTGCCGGTTCATCGCCTGAAATGCGATGTGGCGACACGCTGGAATTCAACTCTACACATGTTACAGCGACTGTGGCAGCACCGCAGAGCCCTGGTGCAATACGTCATGACGTATAGCCTGGGCCAACGAGATGCAGAGGTGGGGCAGATCACCCTGATGGAGTGGTCTCAGATCAAGGACCTATGCACCCTTCTGCACAGTTTCGACATGGCGACGAATATGTTTAGCTCTGACAATGCCATTATCAGCATGACGATTCCAGTCATTTACATGCTGGAGCACACGCTAAACACTATTCGGAGTCAGGGGGTGGGACAACATGAAGGGGAGGAACTACAGGAGGATTCATATGTGCAAGGGACAACAACATCACCAAGATCCAGACGTTCATCATCACCAACGCAGCAGGCATGGGACCATGGGGAACAGGGATCGACAAGGGCGCATAGTAGCAGGCGAAATGTTGAGCAAGGTGCAGGAGAACATGAAGAAATGGAGGACGAACTGTCCATGGACATGGAAGACTCAGCGGATGAGGGAGACCTTGGTCAAATTTCAGTTGAAAGAGGTTGGGGGGAGATGTCAGAGGAAGAAAGAACGGTTAGCACCTCTATGCCACAAACACAGCGTGGACTTGGTCCGCATGGCTGCGCAAGACACATGAGTGCCTTCTTGTTGCACTACCTCCAACATGACAGTCGTATTGTCAAAATTAGAAGTGATGATGACTACTGGATTGCCACACTATTAGATCCCCGGTACAAGTCCAAATTTTGTGACATAATTCCAGCCATAGAAAGGGACGCACGTATGCAGGAGTATCAGCAGAAGCTGTTACTCGATCTTAGCTCGGCTTTTCCACCAAACAACCGTGCAGGTGCAGGGAGGGAATCTCCCAGTTGTAACTTGACAAACATGGGACGGTCTCGTCATCTTCACCAGTCTACCCGTACCAGTAGGACCGTATCTGGTGCCGGTAACAGCAATTTTATGGAATCTTTTCATAATTTTTTTAGACCCTCTTTTGCAAGGCCACCAGAGACAACAAGTCTGACACATACTCAACGGCTGGAGAGGATGATACAGGAGTATCTCCAAATGAACATCGATGCCATGACTGTGCAACTGGAGCCTTGCTCCTTTTGGGCTTCAAACATAGAAAAATGGCCAGAGCTCTCCAGTTACGCCTTGGAGATTTTGTCGTGTCCAGCTGCCAGCGTTGTCTCTGAACGTGTATTCAGTGCTGCTGGGTGTGTGCTGACAGATAAGCGCACGCGTCTGTCCAGTGACAATGTGGACAGACTGACGTTCATCAAAATGAACAAGTCATGGATCCAGAAGGAATTGACTGCCAGGACCCAACTACCACCATTTTCCCCCCCTAGAAAGACACGACACTGTTCTCTTATAAATTAAAAATACTTTTATTTGAATTTTCCATTTTTTGGAGAGAGGCATGGGGAAAAACCACTCTCATCTTTTGGCATAAAATTTGGTCGCAGCTTTTTACCAGGCATTAACTTGCCAACATCACGGGGTTCAGGTAAATGTACCGCCTTCCGGCCGTCCGGCGCGGGTAATTCACCACCACTTTTCCTACCCCTTCCGCTGCTGCGACTTAAACACCGTAAACTCAATCAAAATAGGAAAAACAAAAGGGAGGGAGGGTGGGAAACAGGTCCGGGTTCTGCAGCAGAGAGGCCGGAAGCAGGGCAACACAGTGATATGTAACCAGGAGGCGGGGCTTAGGCCAGTCACACCACAGAAGGCGGGGGCGGCAGGTCAGTGTCTTTCCAGGGGGGAGACCTCTATTTAAACATGCATAGGGGCCAGCAGTCAGGGGGCAGCATCTCAAGTTTCTGGCTGCAGTGCCCCTCATACTACCCCTGTGTCATCCTGGGGAGAGTAAATGCTTGTGGATTTGGAATGTGCTTGATGCAAATCAAAACATCCTGTTTGCAACTAGGGCCCAAGTGCTGCCACTGATGGGGTGGGTGTCTGTGTGGCCCAATTTTTGGAAAAAAAGGGAGACTCCGCTTGGAGTAACCCTTGCTTACATTGTTTTTAAAAGAAGCCAAGATGAACAAGTCATGGATCAGCAAAGACTTTATCTACGTACCCCGGTGTCATCCTGGGGACGGATAAGAATGGCGTATTTTTGAATGTGCTTGATGCAAATCAAAACATCCTGTTTGCAACTAGGGCCCAAGTGCTGCCACTGATGGGGTGGGTGTCTGTGTGGCCCAATTTTTGGAAAAAAGGGAGACTCCGCTTGGAGTAACCCTTGCTTGCTGTGTTTTTAAAAGAAGCCAAGATGAACAGAGCTGGGATCAGGAAAGACTTTGCTACCTACCCCGGTGTCATCCTGGGGACGGATAAGAATGGCGTATTTTTGAATGTGCTTGATGCAAATCAAAACATCCTGTTTGCAACTAGGGCCCAAGTGCTGCCACTGATGGGGTGGGTGTCTGTGTGGCCCAATTTTTGGAAAAAAGGGAGACTCCGCTTGGAGTAACCCTTGCTTGCTGTGTTTTTAAAAGAAGCCAAGATGAACAGAGCTGGGATCAGGAAAGACTTTGCTACCTACCCCGGTGTCATCCTGGGGACGGATAAGAATGGCGTATTTTTGAATGTGCTTGATGCAAATCTAGCTGTGAAGTGTACAACTGGGGCACAACTGCTGCCACTGAAGGGGTGGGTGTGTGTGGGCCCAATTTTTGGAAAAAAGGGAGACTCCGCTTGGAGTAACCCTTGCTTGCTGTGTTTTTAAAAGAAGCCAAGATGAACAGAGCTGGGATCAGGAAAGACTTTGCTACCTACCCCGGTGTCATCCTGGGGACGGATAAGAATGGCGTATTTTTGAATGTGCTTGATGCAAATCTAGCTGTGAAGTGTACAACTGGGGCACAACTGCTGCCACTGAAGGGGTGGGTGTGTGTGGGCCCAATTTTTGGAAAAAAGGGAGACTCCGCTTGGAGTAACCCTTGCTTGCTGTGTTTTTAAAAGAAGCCAAGATGAACAGAGCTGGGATCAGGAAAGACTTTGCTACCTACCCCGGTGTCATCCTGGGGACGGATAAGAATGGCGTATTTTTGAATGTGCTTGATGCAAATCAAAACATCCTGTTTGCAACTAGGGCCCAAGTGCTGCCACTGATGGGGTGGGTGTCTGTGTGGCCCAATTTTTGGAAAAAAGGGAGACTCCGCTTGGAGTAACCCTTGCTTGCTGTGTTTTTAAAAGAAGCCAAGATGAACAGAGCTGGGATCAGGAAAGACTTTGCTACCTACCCCGGTGTCATCCTGGGGACGGATAAGAATGGCGTATTTTTGAATGTGCTTGATGCAAATGTAGCTGTGAAGTGTACAACTGGGGCACAAGTGCTGCCACTGAAGGGGTGGGTGTGTGTGTGGCCCAATTTTTGGAAAAAAGGGAGACTCCGCTTGGAGTCACCTTGCGGTGTTTTACATGATTTTAGAAGGGCGTGCCATGCCTATATCTGTGTGTCCTCCTCTTTTTCCTTGTCCAGCTGTTTTGTTTTCGCATGAGTATATGTCCTTGTCACTTTCCAATGTGTTTGAGTTGTTTGTCACCTTTAGGACACCTTTGAGGGTGTTTTCTAGGTGTTTTTCTGTGTTTGTGATTGCCTGCCATTGTTTCCTATGCAGTTCGAGTTCGGTTCGTCGAACGTTCGACGAACCGAACTCGAACGGGAGGTCCGTTCGGCGAACCAACCTCGAGCCGAACCGCGACCGGTTCGCTCATCTCTACTTCTTACACACACAGCTCTGACACACACACACACACTCAGCTCTGACACAAACACACACACACAGCTCTGACACACACACAAATACAATACACCCCCCATTACTCCATACACAAACACACAATACAATGCACCCCCCATCACCCCCTCCACACACACACACACACACACACACACACAAATACAATGCACCCACCATTACTCCCTACACACACACACACACACACACACAATGCACCCCCTATCACCCCCCCACCCCACACACACACACACACACACACACACACAATGCACCCCCCCATCACCCCCTACACACACACTCACACACACACACACACACACAATGCACCCCCCATCACCCCCTACACACACAAACACAAATACAATGCACCCCCCCATTACTCCACACACACACAATGCACCCTCCATCACCCCCTACACACACACATAATGCACCCCCTTCACCCCCTACACACACACACACACACACACAAATACAATGCCCCCCCATTACTCCCTACACACACACACACACACACACACAATGCACCCCCCAACACCCCCTACACACACACAATGCACCCCCCATCACCCCTTACACACACATACATATACAATGCACCCCCCATTACTCCACAGACACACAATGCACCCCCCCATCACCCCCTACACACATACACAATGCACCCCCCATCCCCCCTACACACACACACACAATGCACCCCTCATCACCCCCTACACACACACACACACAATGCACCCCCCTCACCCTCTACACACACACACACACACACAATGCACCCCCCATCACCCCCACACACACACACACACAATGCACCCCCCCATCACCCCCTACACACAATGCACCCCCCATTACCCCCTCCCCACACTCAATACAATGCACCCTCCATTACCCCTCCCCCCACACACAATACAATGCACTCCCCATTACCCCCTCCCCAGACATAATACAATGCACCCCCTCATCACCCCCTACACACACAAATTACACTGCCCCATCACTACACACTCCTGCTTCCCCCCTCCCTCGGAATACAGTACTCCCCCTCTGCCTGTCACAAAGCTGTGTTCCTTCACAAATGTTCCCCGTTATGTGTCCTCAGCCCCTCCCCACTCATCCGCATTCATTACACCTGTCTCTTCGGCTCCTCCATGGAGCGCTTACCCCTGCCTGATGTCCCCTGTGCGGCGCCCGCAGCACTGTGATGGCGTCAGCAAGGTGCTGATTTCATCACGTTGCTGCACGTCGGGGGTGGGGCCCAGTCCCGGCGCACTGTTCAAATGTATTTACATCTGAAAGACACAAATACATTTAAATAGGAAGGAGGAAGCTGTGGTCACCTGCAGTGTGTACATGCCGGGCACACAGCAGCACACAGCAGAGCCGGCACAGCACAGCGCGCTGCCTCCTGCTGCAGCTAGTGTGTGGGGCATGCATGCACACACTGCTGATGAGCACGGCAGTGACAGCAGATACAGCGGCCCACTACACCGTGCCCCTGCTTCTAGGGGGGGTCAGCTGCCCCCCTGCCCCTCGCTGGGTACGCCCATGATGGCCGCAACACATAGCAAGGAGCTCATTGGCACATCTCTGACCCCAGAAGTGCAAGCGCTGGTACTTCTGGGGTCAATCAGCGTCCTGTGCCCGCAGTTTGTTTTTGTGTCTTAAAGACGCAGATACAAATAAATGGCGGTGCCCCCCCCGAAAACACAGCTGATTTATTAGACTGTCTTTACGGAGGGGGAGAAGGTGTGAAGAAAAAAAAAATGCTGACAGGTGCCTAGTGGCAAGTATGGCCCTGGTGGTGGGGGCCCCCTTAGAAGCTCTTTTGGTGGGGGCCCCGGGGCTGGAGCCCCGCCTATAATCCGGCCCTGAAAATAGGTATAAATTATAGTTTGGAGTAGAGGACAATAAAGAGTGTCCGTAAGTGTAAAAAAAAACCTGATTCTGGAAGTTTATTGGCAGTAAGAATATATCTATTGTATAAATGGAGCCATTTTTAGATAAAAAGAGAAGCATTCACGCACCTGTCCTATGAATTTATCGACCAAACTGGAGGCGTCTAGCTATCCCAATGTGTAATATGAATGAGCCTGATTATAACTGCACATTATTGTATTTCATACTTGTTTTGTAGGTCATGACGAATGGTTCACTGAACCATAGCCCATCTGTACTCATCCAGGTGCAGAATAATCCCTACTAGTGAGAACCTGTATATTAGTTGGAAACCTTATGAAAACAAGCAGCTGGGTCTCCAGCTTACATCCCTGAATTAATATATAGCCGGCTGTAGGTTCCCGGCCTCATTCAGTTGATCATAACCAAGCTGTCAGAGTCCGCGGCCAGAATACAGCCTGTCGCAAGTGACTAGACCCGAGTATGTAGATATTTCAGAGACGCAAAATTTGTCATTTTGCATTGTGCATTTTCGGAGTTCTCTTAAGTCAGTCACAATCTACGAAATACATCATCTGCTGATAAATTGATCTCTACACAATCCGTATTAGTCTAGGACAACTGGGAACCGACTTAGGGACCGGTAAATAAAAAGACTAATACAGGGTTGTGTTGATATTTGGTTATTGATAGGAGAACCTGCTGATTTAATTCAGACATTTGCTCAAATTTGGCCCGGAAGTTCGATTTGAATAATATTTATTTGATGCAAATCAAATGTACATTATCCTACTCTGGGGTTTGTAGAGATATACAGTATAAAAACAATACAAAAATTAAAAAAAATCATGCTCCTTCAGTCCTCACTTATTCCGGTGTACAGATCCAAGTAAGTCATAACCATCCACATTAACAAAAATAAACACTTGGCATAGATCCCTCTGTGTGTAATGACTCTATATAATATATAGGAATAGATCACTCTGTGTGTAATAACTCTATATAATATATAGGAATAGATCACTCTGTGTGTAATGACTCTATATAATATATAGGAATAGATACCTCTGTGTGTAATGACTCTATATAATATATATTAATAGATCTCTCTGTGTGTAATGACTCTATATAATATATAGGAATAGATCCCTCTGTGTGTAATGACTCTATATAATATATAGAACAAAACAGTGGACAGGATCCAGCTGGACTCCAAAGGGATAAATAAAAATGCTTCTTTATTTGTATCAATTTGATTAAAAATATATATCCATTTCTCAAGTAAAGACACCGGCTTGTTCACACTGATGAATGGCAGATGTATACCACTACGCGTTTCGGCGGGACGCCTTCCTCAGGTCATCCCGCCGAAACGCGTAGTGGTATACATCTGCCATTCATCAGTGTGAACAAGCCGGTGTCTTTACTTGAGAAATGGATATATATTTTTAATCAAATTGATACAAATAAAGAAGCATTTTTATTTATCCCTTTGGAGTCCAGCTGGATCCTGTCCACTGTTTTGTTCTATTACCTTCTCGGCTTGCCGCCGTAATCCGTGCCGGATCAAAGGTGATTAACAGGAGGATATATTCAGGCTTGTCTCTGCAGTGGTGAGCGGTTTTGTTCTTTTTTTTTTTTTTATATTTGTATATAATATATAGGAATAGATCCCTCTGTGTGTAATGACTGTATAATATATAGAAATAGATCACACTGTGTGTAATGACTCTATATAATATATAGAAATAGATCACACTGTGTGTAATGACTCTATATAATATATAGGAATAGATCCCTCTGTGTGTAATGACTCTATATAATATATAGGAATAGATCCCTCTGTTTGTAATGACTATATAATATATAGGAATAGATCCCTCTGTTTGTAATGACTATATAATATATAGGAATAGATCCCTCTGTTTGTAATGACTCTATATAATATATAGAAATAGATCCCTCTGTGTGTAATGACTCTATATAATATATAGGAATAGATCCCCTGTGTCCAATGACTCTATATAGTATATAGGAATAGATCCCCTGTGTCCAATGACTCTATATAATATATAGAAATACCGTAGATCCTTCTATGGAATGGCTCCATATAATATATGCGTTTCACTTTTTGTACTGAATTACTAAAATAAATTAACATTTTGATGATATTCTAATTTATCGAGATGCACTTTATATATATATATATATATATATATATATATATATATATATATATACAGTATATATATATTATAAAATGACTGAAAACAATCTTTAATTAGATATAGGGATGTGAAGATGGGAAGGAATGGAAGTTTTTTGACCCATTCAGTTATGGTGATCCAGCTAAGGATTGTATACATATGGCAAACGAAACAAAAAACAATCTCACCCATCTTCTAGTCTTGAGTATACCATCATTGTCTCACAATAATGTACAAGACTTCTGGTTATACCCTTCAGTAGTTATTTCTATCCCTATAGACCCCAATTATTCCCACCCTTGCAAGGTGCCATTTTATTTATTTTATTTATTTTTGGTATGTGTATTCACTCCTTAGCTGGATCATCGTAACTAAAAAGGTGAAAAAAACTTCCATTCCTTCTCCTCTTCATATCCCAAAATGTAATTGAGGCTTTTTGAGGGTGTCTTTTTACCGTATATGTCTTTACATGCGGTTTGTCTCTTCGGTGAATGACAGGTTGTGTCTCCTTTAGAGAAAGAATTAAAGTTGAATATTAATATTTCTAAATATCACATTATTGCCGCTATCAATTTTATTTGATGAGTTGGTTTTGATTGGTGGGTTCCATTGACACAACTCCCCTCGGCTGATTACGCACATTGATGCTTATGAAGACCCCAATGATGTAGTTATAGTAGATACAGAGAGAAAAGTTACACCAAGACCTGGACTTAGCTGAGGGAACAACAAAATAAAAACAAAACATTATTAGAAATGCTAATTGTAGGTGAAGACCCCTCTACGGATCTTGCATTTTTGCCCCGGAGCCTGAGTACACATACATTTGTAAGATTTGAGGAATACAATCCAGAGCTCGGTGACTTATTAAGGTTGATTTCATATTTGAGCTCAACTCTAACAATGATCTTATGGATAATAGTATAAAGAAATGAGACGGTTTAGTGATGGGTCGGCTGGTTGGGCAGGGTCGAATTAAGTTCTTGCATATAATATCAGTATGAATAAACTTGCTATGTGTCTATGAAACCTAACTCATTTATATGCTAATAAGCATTCCCTCTTCTTGTAGTCTGATTTGCATAAAACAGCCGCGTCTCACCATCTCAAAACTCCTCATCTTATGTGGACAGATCTTTGGCTGATATCCCATTATAATCACGATGTCCAGGGTTTGACTTTGTAGTCATTGATTAGATGTTCTTGTTTCAAAGAGTTTTCTTTCTTTTTTTTGTGTCATTGCATTGAGTTATTTAGAGATTGCTGTTTAATTGTAAAAAGTTTGTCTAAAAGACCCCATAAATATTAGAATAAAGTCCACCTAGCCCCACAATATTGGTGGAATTGCCCGATAGTCTAATGTGTATGTGGGCCTCCCAACTCTATCCCGACAGGCGATGTTGGGATGTAGCAGGATATGGTATGTTGGATTTCCAAAAGACAATCCTTGTGTTTGGGACATAATCTGCTGTTTCATAGAGGACACAGGAGCTCCCAGCCAAGCAAAGTATTCCTGTATATGGGATACTATGAAAAATTAGCTATTGGTGGAATGATCATTCGGGCCAAAAGTTATCTACAGTGTCTAGGGGCCTTTAGACCTCATTCCAAATACTCCCGGGTGTTTTACGGATCTGTATGGATCCAAAGCACATGGAGGAATTGGCACAGTAAGAAACTAAGTTAAATCATCAGGTGGCAAATAACTAGCACATGGAGAAGTTGGCACAATGAGTAACCAAGATAAACCATCAGGTGGCAAATAACTAGCACATTGAGGAGTTGGCATAATGAGTAACCAAGATAAACCATGAGGTGGCAAATAACTAACGCATGGAGGATTTGGTGTTGTGAATGTCAGTTATGCTTTTGCTGCTGTGAGGCTCCCTCTTGTGGCCAGGAATGGTTTGGACAGAGACCAGGTGTGTTGAGCAATGGGCGTTTCCATTGCTAACTCTGCTTATTTAAACCCTGGTCTAATAGCAGGCTATGCCGGATGTCAGTTGTTCTTTGTTCACCAGCCTGCTTCATCCTGCTCCAGACAACATCTACCCCAGATAAGTGCTTGGCTCTTTATTTTTGTTTGGTTCTTTTTGTTCTTATCTGAGTTTGTCATTTGCTGTGGTTGTTTTCAGTTTATTTGCATGCAGGGATCTTCCCTCTCAGTTGCTTAGCAGGAAAGCTCCCTGCAGCTATGTTTGGAGTATTGCTCCTATAAGTCCATGTGTTTGTTGCTTCTTGAATTTGTAATGGTTCCTGCTTTCTGTTCATTGGTATGACAAGAGCGCCTGGTATAGGACGGAGTTCAGAACTAGCAATCTGAGGGCCTTTTTGTACTATCAGGAATTTGGAATTTTGCAGGGTTTTTCTCTGGCCACCATCAGTCCCTTTCGTGTCATGTCCTATTTAGTCAGTAGGGCCTCACCTGTATTGTGTTTTCCTATATCACCGCAGTCTTTGAATGTGGGGGGCTTGCTATTCTTTATCTATTTTCTGAGGCAGAGAGTTATTCATCTTTCCTTCCTTTAGGATAGCTAGTTCTCCGGCTGGGTTCGCGGTGCACAGGATGTTAGTTCACCCCTCGGCTACTTCTAGTTGTGATGGTTAGTAAGGGGATGGCGGACAGATAGTTGCCAATGCTTTTGTCACCTTTTACCAATGATTATGGTTGTCTTCCATGGTTTCGGATCATAACAATTTGGCAAAATGAGTAACCAAGATAAATCATCGGATGGCAAATAAATAGCGCGTGGAGGAGTTGACACAATGAGTAACCAAGATAAACCATTGTACATTGCCAAAACGTTTGCCTTCCAGTTCGAAAATGTCTGCCTGCCATCAATTTTCCATGTAATGCCAGAAGCTGTACCTCTAGGGATAATGATTTCATCACCACACTGAAGGGGGCTTTACACGCTACGATATCGTTAATGTTTGGTCGCCGGGGTCAAGTTGTTAGTGACGCACATCCGGCGTCATTAATGATATCGCAGCATGTAATACTTACCAGTGACCTTAGGCGACCTCAAAAATGGTGAAAATCGTTCACCATGGAGAGGTCGTCCCAAAGTAAAAAATCGGTAAGGGTTGTTTAGCGTTGTGGTTCATCGCTCATGCGGCAGCACACATCGCTATGTGTGACACCGCATGAGCGAGGAACGTCTCCTTACCTGCCGCCGGCCGCAATGAGGAAGGAAGGAGGTGGGCGGGATGTTACGTCCTGCTCATCTCCGCCCCTCTGCTTTGATTGGCCGGCCGCTTAGTGACGTTGCGGTGACGTCGCTGTGATGCCAAACGTCCCTCCCCCTTGAAGGAGGGATTGTTCGGCAGTCACAGCGACGACGACGACCAGGTAAGTATGTGTGACGCTGCGTAGCGATAATGTTCGCTACGGCAGCGATCACAAACAATGGGGGGCGGGTACTTACATGGTCGCTATCGCTAGAAATTGCTAGCGATATCGCTACCGTGTAAAGCCCCCTTAACTCCTTATTTATGGGTTGTCTCATTAATACCTAAACAGAATTTGCCCTTCAGACCAGAAAATGGGTTTTATAGCTATAGTTATGGAAGTTTTTCCACCAGCATCTTGGTCAGATGCACGGGCCTTTGCAATAATGTCCTCCATCCTGGCATATGTCCTATATTAATATCCTCCATCCTGCAAATGTTCCCCATCCTAGCCCCAAACTTGCTATAATGCCCCCTATCCTGGCCTTTATTCAATTATAATGTCCCACAACCTGTAATAATTTCTCCTGTCCTTTCCCCCATCCTGTAACAATGTCCCCCGTCCTGGCCCCCGTCCTGTAATAATGTCACTTGTTTTTGACCTCATCCTGTAGTACTGTCCCCATCCTGTCAAAAAAATTACAGCTGTCATTAAGCTCGAGGTTAGTAATTGGTAGGCATGTATGAGACCTCCCCATTGCTAATCGTGTAAGTAAAAATAAATAAGAAGCCTCCAGCTGTCTGCTTTATCTGCGCTGTGTATCAAAATATTGGACACCCTAAGCTATTTTCCCAAATATTTATTTAATTTTACACTCCACTTTGAGGACCCAGACAGCTACTGTGAGGGCAAACAATCACAGACGCTGACACACCGGCAGTCTGACTGCAACCAATGGAGGGTGGACAGAGGAAGCATTGAATATTCATGAAGTTTAATGAGTTTAATGAGTGGACCAGGACAGCCACTTGGAAACTTGGTAAGTATAACTGTCCTGCTTTAATCCCCATTTTGCTTTCTTGTACAGCCCCATAGCCCTTACTAACACCATGTTATAACATTTAAGTTCGGTTCATTTGAACTTATATGGGGTTTGGTATCTGGAGTCAAGTTTGGGATCAAATCTGGTCCCGCACTGGACATTTTTTTTAAGACCCGCCGGACCCGCTAAACCGAAACATCTCTATTAGGCACATCATGTTTTTCATAGTTTTGCTGTTAATTCAGTATTTTCTTAAAATGAGCTCTGGAGTAAAGGCTGCTTTACACGCAACGATATTGCTAATGAGATATCACTGGGGTCACGTAATTCTTGACGCACATCCGGCGTAGTTAGCGACATTGTTGCGTGTGACACCTACGAGCATCCGCTAATAATCAGAAATACTCACCAAATCGTTGATCGTTGACACGTCGTTCATTTCCCAAATATCGTTGGTCGTTCTGGACTCAGGTTGTTCGTCGTTCCTGAGGCAGCACACATCGCTACGTGTGACACCCCGAGAATGACAAACAACAGCGTTCCTGCGTCCTTCGGCAACGAGGTGGGTGTGTTGTTAATACAGCTGCTCTACGCCCCTCCGCTTCTATTGGTGGGCCGCTGTGTGATGTCGCTGTGACGCCACACGAACCTCACCCTTAAACAAAAGGTTGTTCTCCGGCCACAGCGACGTCGCTAGGAAGGTAAGTTGGTGTGACGCGTACCGGCAATATTGTTCGCCACGGGCAGCGATTTGCCCTTAACGCACAAATGACAGGGGCGGGTGCAATCGCTAGCGACATCGCTAGAAATGTCTCAGTGTGTAAAGCAGCCTTTAGAGTTACACTTTTAACAAACCTGAACAGTGTGGGACAAATTAGATACTGAAATACATTATTAATACATCTGTATCTTATGTTGTTTGTGATTTGGATATAAATTTAATGATTGAATTAGTCCCAGCTCCTTCCAATGGGAAGCGTTGAGTCTCGGTGGCAGAGAATTATAGCTTCTAATATTATTAGGTCGGATTACATACAGCTCGACAAGTGAGTAGGAGTCAGGGAAGATTAGTATGCAAAGTTATATTATGGAATAGCATTCCTGGAGCCCCATTAAGAACCTTAGATATCAGGTCATTAGGTTGGTACCTCCTGAGGAGTTTAATCAGGGAATGGATTAAAAGCTGCCACAATGAGTCATGATGATGCCAATGTTCTGATTAAAGACTATTGTTCTTCCCATCCTGTCTTTATGTATTTTAATTTCCACCTTTCATTATGAATTCTCAGATAAGGCAGAATCTTGTTAACGGAAATTATAAAGGTTCAGATAAAGTAATAATAGCATAAAAGATGCTTTTTTTGCATGCCTTGGAGCCAAATTATTACATTTTCTCATATATAAAATTAGTGGTAAGAACCCCTGAAAATTGCTATGTCTAATTGGGGTCACTTAGTGAAGCTAGGGGCACTTAGATTTAGACCGTCCTTTTCTATTGTAGACTATGACAGCTGATGTTCTTCATAAATATCAACCACAAAAAATGATCAGGTCTTAGCAAAAAACCCACACAGGGGTATGTGCACACAATGTCTCTTTCAGGCAGATTCCGCCTGGGATCCACCTGAAATAGCTGCATAAAAAATGGACATGGAATGGTAGAATCATGGAAGGGTAGAGTTGGAAGGGACCTCAAGAGCCATCGAGTCCAACCCCCTGCAGGTGCAGGTTTTCCTAAATCATCCCAGCTATGGATTCATAGAACGGTAGAGTTGGAAGGGACCTCAAGGGCCATCAGATCCAACTGTTTGCGGGTGTAGGTTTTCCTAAATCATCCCAGTTATTGATTCATAGAACGGTAGAGTTGGAAGGGACCTCAAGGGCCATCAGATCCAACTGTTTGTGGGTGCAGGTTTTCCTAAATCATCCCAGCTATGGATTCATAGAATTGTACCGTTGGAAGGGACCTCAAGAGCCATCAGATCCAACTCTTTGCAGGTGCAGGTTTTCCTAAATCATCCCAGCTATGGATTCATAGAATTGTACCGTTGGAAGGGACCTCAAGAGCCATCAGATCCAACTCTTTGCAGGTGCAGGTTTTCCTAAATCTTTCCAGCTATAGAATCATAAAATGGTCGAGTTGGAAGAGACCTCAAGGGCCATCAGATCCAACTCTTTGCGGGTGCAGGTTTTTCTAAATCATTCCAGCTATAGAATCATAAAATGGTAGAGTTGGAAAAGACCTCAATGGCCATCGGGTCCAACTCCCTGCCATTGTAAAAATGACATTGGTATGCACTTGTTCAGCCTTATTTCACTTCAGAAACTCTTAAGCCATTAAAGGAAGCAATATGCTCATTGTTCAGGCTTCTGAGAAACCTCCCACTCTTGAAACATCACAGTATAGAGTGAAAGATGGCAGCGGTGGAGCCACAAGAATGACGGCAAAGCCGCCTATGAAGCCACCACTGGAAAGTGACCACTAGCGTTTTCCTAAATCAGCTTCACCTTGGAAAACTAAGTGGCCGTGCCGGCATCTAAATGATGCACATAGCCCTAGATCTCACATGAAGGCTCATTTTAGGGGTTCAGTCTAGCAGAACCAGCTATGGATCGTCCTTGTAAGGCCGTCAGGCTGTGGGTGATAGTAAGGACATTAGTTTCGCCAGGGCTTGATAGGGTTCAGTTTTATTATTGGACACTTGAGGACCCCGGCCTGGTGGAAATATTCATGCACCTTGGCTCACATGGACATGGTGAGACAACTCCACTTATTTACTCAATATATTACATGGCTGACCACTGTCACTGTGAATTTTTTCATTTGAGTAGATTGTGTTTTTGTTTTTCTTTAGTGTGGGAAGACCACTGTCTACCCCCTAAAGATAGCAATAACACATTTTTTTGTTTACTGTTTTGTTTGTTGTGTTTTTTTCTGAAATATCTGTAATAGTGGTGTACTAGGCAGGTCTTTGTCAAGATTCTTGATATGGCTTACCATCTTAGGAGCTTTTTGGTATATGAGTGTCCTTAGGGACGTTAACATTTTATGAGTATTTATTAAAAGTTAAATTGTAGTCATTTTCAGATTCGGACAACATGGCAGGAGCTAGCTAGTCACAGCAAAACTTTCAGTTTTCATAAACAGCACAGGAGGTGGCATGTGATACATGGTTGTATTCTGTGCTTTAACCCCTACAGCATGCTGTCCTCAGATTACAACCTGCTGACAGATTCCCTTTAAGGCATACTGCTACTCATGTTATTTATTTATTTTTTTTCGTTATACCTCACCTGCCAAAGTAGATCCACCAAGCCCTTAATCCAGTTGAGCAATAATAATGCAGCACAGACAGGTGGCGCTAGAACTATGGTGGCAAAAGTGGCCAAATTGAAACAATGCCTTATGTAATAGCAGAATTAAGGGTACTTTATACGTTGCGACATCGCTAACATCGGCTACCGATGCTGAGCGCGATAGTACCTGCCCCCATCGCACATGCGATATGTGGTGATTGCTGCCGTAGCGAACATTATCGCTACGGCAGCTTGACATGCACATACCTGTGCAGCGACGTCGCTGTGACCGGCGAACAATCCCTCCTTCAAGGTAGAGATGAGTTCTGTGTCACAGCGACGTCACCGCGACATCACTAATCTGCCGGCCAATAGAAGCGGAGGGGCGGAGATGAGCGGGACATAACATCCTGCCCACCTTCTCCCTTCCGCATTGCCAGTGGATGCAGGTAAGGAGATGTTTGTCGCTCCTGCAGGTTTACACACAGCGATCTGTGGTACTGCAGAAGCGACAAACAACATCGTACCTCTGGTCGACCCGACATTATGAAAATGACACTACACGGATCACCAATTTTCGACGCTTTTGTGATCGTTTATCGGCGCATCTAGGATTTACACGTTGCAATGTCGTTACCGGTGCCGGATGTGCATCACTAACGACGTGACCGCGACGATATTTCGGAAGCGATATCGCAACGTGTAAAGCCCCCCTAAGAGTCACATTAACTGGTGTCCCAATCTAGGTTCAGAGGTGAGGAACAAGAGTAGCACAGTAATTGGGTTTATTGTAGAAGAGCTGGCTCAGTGATGTAGCAGAGTTGACTCAGTGGTGCATTATCGGTGTAGCAGAACTGAGTCGGCAACAGAGTATGTAACAAAGCAAAAATAGAAATGTAGCCAAGTTGTCTTGGTAATGAGAAACCTATGTAGCAGAACTAAATTAGTACCTAGTCCCTATATAGCTGTTCTGGTACTCAGCAATGAGGAACTGGAATAGCAGAGCTGAGTCAACAACAGAGTTCAATGTGGCAAAGCTGAAACAGAAATTTAGCCAAGTTGACTCAGCAATGAGGAACTAATGTAGCAGAGCTGACTTAGTACCTGGCCATTATATAGCAGTGCTGGTACACCAATGTTGCAAAGTTTACTCAGCAATGAAGAAATGGAATAGCAGAGCTGAGTCAGCAACAGAGTTCAATGTGACAAAGCTGAAAGGTAATATAGGCAAGTGGTCTCAGTGATGAGCAACTAATGTAGAAGAGCAAAGTAAGTAACTGGCTGCCTGCAATATAGCAGAGCTGGAATAGCGATGTAGCAAAGTTGGCTTGGCAAAAAACAACTGAAATAGTCGAGCTGAGTCAGCAACAGAATTCAATGTGGCAGACCTTACACTGCATTGTAGCAAAGTGCAGAATAGCAGTGTGGATGCGGGTTACCTGAATACTTAGGCAGTTTCCCAGCACCTGAGCTGAGCTATGTAACCTAAGTGATGTCACAGAAGCACGTCGGGTTACCAGAGGAGCAGAGAGACCTGACAGTAGCTTGAGGAGGAGACACAGCACCCGGCGCTGGATCCATCAGAGATGAGTAACATATTGTCACGCTTACACATGGTGGGCGCGTTCAGACCAACAGACGTCTGACACATGACAAAAATAAAGCAAACAATACAACAAGAAAGGGGGAACACCGGGGACACAATAACAATGGCGTACCTTAGCTCTAGTGAGAGGGGTAGATGGGACACCTACTATCCACACCTGCAATTCTCCCTAAACTCCTAGCCAGGCTCTATACAGTCTCCGCAACTGTCACCGAGCAGCACCCTGAGACCCTGAAAAACTCGGTAGTTGCACTGGCTAGTGCGTTGGCAGGTGAGGTTCACTAGACCCACCACTGCACTAATATAACACAAGAAAAGGTAAGACAAATAGAGGAAAACAGCAACAAAAAAGATTAACGCCCGACTTTTGGAACACTACTTCTCAGCTCCTTCCACCAAGGCGGCCAGAGAACAAATGGATTTGTATCTTCAGCAAGGATTTCTGGGTAATACCGCTACTTAAACCTGAAGGGGCATGGCTACAAAGCAGCAGCAGAAACACTCAGCTAATAACTGCTGAACAGCAAAACTGACATTAACTCCTGATGTACTGAAAGAAATGAAACCATGTTTAAATGTAGAGTCCCCGATGGAAATGAGGGATCTCAACCTTGAATCCGTCACTAGTCTCCAAAAATAGAAAGACCACCGTGACACATTTTTAATATATAGTTTTAATTGCAGAACGTAGAATTTATATTTTCATTACAATTATTTAATTTTTGACCGATATTATTCATTTTTTAATTGTTTTTATTTTTTTTATTTTTTTTTTTGCTGCATGAATTGTCAGAATTTCTTTTTTTTTTTAAATTCTTTATTTTAAAGACCGACACGAGAACATACAAAATAACCACTGTTCCACAAAGAGCAGAAAAACAGATTTCAAATATTTAACATTGACATATATCCCACCCTTCCGCTCTCCTGTACATATCTAATAACTGCAACTGCTCGAGTCAGTCCCATTTTAATCCTTTTATGAACCAACCCAACATGGGTAGAATACAGAACATAGAAAGAGAGGGCAAAGCCCGAAAAGAATTTAGAACCAGGATAAGAGAAAAAGGTAGAGAGAGATTAAAGGGGAGGGGAGAGTAGGAGAAGATAGTGGGCAGAGAGGTGAGAGAAAGGGAAAGCGAGAAAAGAGGAGAAGAGGAGAAGAGAGAGGAAAAAAAAAAAAAAAAAAAAAAAAAAAAAAAAAGGGGGGGGGGGGGGGGGGGAGGGAATGCTCCACCAGAGCCTCACAGCAGCCGTGGAGGAGCGAGTAATCTGGCGTAATCCGCCGAGTAAGTGAACTCCAACCATGGGAGCCAGGTCCTGCGAAAACCTTCCTGACTGTCATTGGGAGAGGATGTCAGGTCCTCCATGTGCCTTAGGTCATTAACCCTTGCAACCCACTGTGCCAGTGTAGGGGGGGTAGTAGACTTCCAGCCAAGCGGGATACAAGACCTGGCGGCCATTACCATAAACCTAAGCAAAGAGCGCTTGTATCTATGAGCCGGGAGTTCCGAAAGCTGTAAGATATACAGTTCCGGACCCAATGTCTCAGCCGTGCCGGTCACCAGTCTAGTTACCTCCCTCACTCCTGACCAAAACCGTTGTAAAGAAGGGCAAGACCAAAAGATGTGCACGTAGTCACCCTCCCCCGAACCACACCTCCAGCAAACGGGATCGACTGAGGGGAATATCCTATGAAGCCTGGTCGGGACTCTATACCACCTGGTCAGAAGTTTGAAGTTGGCCTCCAACATTCTGGAACTGACCGAGGTTTTATGTGCCAACATTAGGACGTTGTTTCGCTGCGTGTCTGACAAGGTCGTCCCAAGGTCCCTTTCCCACTGCCGCAAATAAACCGGGGTGGGCAAATCACCCGGGTCTGATAGCAGATTGTATGCCAGGGAAAGTGAGTGCCGCAGGGCCCCCTCTCCCAAGCACAATTTTTCGAATCTAGTGAGAGGCCCAGCATACCGGGCGAAGCAGGGAAGGGAGCTCAAGAAGTGTCTCAACTGCATTGCCCTCCATCTCCCCATGGGGTCCGGCGGCAGGAGACCACAAATATCCGAAAGAGACAACCAGTCACCCTCTCCTCCCATCTGGTAAGCTCTGAATCTGCCCCCCTGTACCCAGCTCCGAAAAACTGGATCTGAGAGGCCGGGACGGAAATCCGGATCTCCTATAATTGGTGACATGGGAGAAGGCAACGGCAGGAGAAGGCGCCGAACCTCTCCCCTCGAACAGCATTCCAGAGTAGCGCCAATGGTGGGATGAGATCTCACAGAGGCCGGGAACAGGCTCCCGACCCAAGGCATGGCTGGTAAATGTACCTCCGAGAAGCTCTGTTCCAGGGCGACCCAAGGTTTCATCCTGGAGTGACGGCACCAATCCAGAATCCTAACCATATGTGTGGCCCAGTAATATTTTTTCATATCAGGTATTCCCAGCCCACCCCTACGCTTAGGTCTGCACAGTAGGGAACGGGAAAGCCTCGCCGGCTTATTTGCCCAAATAAATTTAGTATATAGTGAGGCCACTTCCTTGAAAAAAGAGCTCGGGATCTTAATTGGCAGGGCCTGAAAGAGATAGAGAAGCCGTGGTAATATGTTCATCTTCAATATTGCACACCTCCCAAACCATGTGAAAAGACCCCTCGCCCAGTTTGCGCAATCTGTTCTAATGGACTGCAGGAGAGGGAGATAGTTCAGCTTATATAGTTGGCTATTGTCCGCTGCCAGCTGGACCCCCAGATACCTCAAAGAATGATTAGCCCACTTAAACCCAAACGCAGATTGAAGCGCAATAACAAGATCTTGGGGTAAAGATACATTCATAGCCTCCGATTTTGACATGTTAATTCTAAAATTAGAAAGAGAGGAGTATGTTTCCAGCTCTCTCAGTAAATTGGGCAGGGAGACCCGAGGGTTAGTAATAAAGAAAAGTAAATCATCCGCGTACGCCGCGATTTTGTAGGTGGAACCCGCAACTGTAGGGCCGGAAATGTCAATGTTACCTCTAATTCGGCAAAGCAGGGGTTCCAGGGTCAGGATAAAGATCAGGGGTGAGAGGGGACATCCCTGCCTTGTGCCGTTAAGAATGGAAAATCTATCTGAAAGGAGACCGTTCACCCTGACCGCAGCAGAGGGATTGCTATACAGAGAGCAAATCCACCTGAACATCATCCTCCCCAACCCCACCTCCCGCAGAACCTCCTCCATGAATATCCAATTGACTCTGTCGAACGCTTTTTCTGCATCGGTCGACAAGAGCATCAGGGGCAACCCTTCCGAATTAGCCCTGTGGATTAAGTTCAACGCCTTAGTGGTGTTGTCTCTCGCTTCCCTTCCCATCATGAACCCAGCCTGGTCAGGGTGGACAATCTCCCCCAGCAATGGAGAGAGTCTCTCTGATAATATTCTGGCGAAGAGCTTCAAATCTGTGTTGAGGAGGGAGATGGGTCGGTAACTAGAACAAGAGGTAGGGTCTTTACCCTCTTTAGGGATGACTACTATATTAGCGGCCAGAGAGTCTCTCGGCAAGTGAACTTTTTCAGAGAGTGAGATATTGTTAAAGGCCGAGAGAAATGGGGGAAGCAACATGGAGCCCATCTTTTTGTAGTAAAGCAGGGGAAATCCATCCGGACCAGGGGCCTTACCAGTAGGGGAATTTTTAATTGCAGCCAAGTACTCCTCCTCTGAGATGGGTCTTTCCAGGGCGTCCGCATCCTCAGGTTTAAGATGTTTCAACCCGGAGTTAGAAATGTACTTCTGGATACGCTGCCGTAGTTCCGTCCTGGCCCTCTCCGACCGCCCCCCATCTATTGAGTAGAGAGAGGCGTAAAAGTCTTTAAAGGCGGAGGCAATGTCTTTCGGAAGAGTGGCCCACCTGTCGCCAGACATGTGCACTCTAGGAACATATCCCCTCGCCCTCTGGTTCCGGAGGGCTCTAGCCAGGGTCCTCCCACTTTTATTGCCATATTCATAAAAATGCCGCCTGCATTTAGCTAGCACTCCCTTGGCCTTTTGATATAGCAAGGACCTGAGTTCCTCCCTCTTCCTGGCCAGATTGGCGCCCACGTTCCCTCCCAAAGACCCCTTATGTACTGCTTCCAACTCCCTTATGTCTGCTAGTAGAGATGTAACCTCAGCTTCCCGTTCCCTTTTCAGACGGGCCCCATGTTTGATGAATAATCCCCTCACGACACATTTGTGAGCTTCCCACACAATGTTGGGGGACATCCCCTCCCCCCCACTACAGTCAAAGTATTCCCTCAGGGCCTCCCTTATTTCTTGCATTGTCACCGGCTCATTGAGTAACGAGGTGTTCAATAGCCACTGACCCTGGCTCCCGATGGGACATTCAAGGGACAGAGTGACCGTAATCAGTGCGTGATCAGAAAAAGATATGCACTCAATTGACGCATCCACCAGAGAGTGTAGGTCCCCATGTTTAATAAAAAAGAGGTCCAACCTAGAATAGCAGTCGTGCGCTGCAGAATAAAATGAAAAGTCTTTGTCTGATGGGTGCAGCAATCGCCAAGTGTCTATCAGTTGGTGGTCATGTAATCCCCGTCTCATCCGGCGCAGCGTCATGTGTGGCATACCAGACACCCCTTTTGAACTGTCTCTCAACGGTTCCAAGACTACGTTAAAGTCACCCCCGAGAACCAAAGTGCCCTCCGAGAATTCCTCTATCTTCTCAAGGTACCGCAACAAGGTGGGACATTGGCCCGCATTAGGCAAGTATACTGCCACAAATGTGAACATCTGAGTAGCTATGCGTCCCTTGAGCATCATAAGCCTACCCAGATCGTCTGTCTGAGAGTCTAACAATTCCCACGGGAGCGTGCTGGACATGAGGATGCTCGTTCCCCTAGATCTAGGATCAGGGGAGGGTGAGTGGTGCACAGTGGGGTACCTTCTGTCCGAGAGTCTGTAAGGCTTAGCTTCACAGTAGTGTGTCTCCTGGAGGAAGGCTACCTGAATTCGATTTCTCCAAAGAAGGTTCAGCAGGATAGATCTTTTCTCCGGGCTATGAAGGCCCTTGACATTCAGTGAGCCCACCCGCAGATTGGCCTGCCTCTGTTTCACCATTTTCTGTCGCGAGGTCCTAGAGGAGCAAATCAAAAGAAAGGAGGGGAAGGGGAGAGAAAAAAAAAAAAAAAAAAGAGAGGGAAAGCTGGTGAAAAGAGAGGAGGGGTAGAAAAAGTATTGACAAAGAGGGAAGTAGCTGAGACCCTTTAGCAGGGGGAAAAGAGAGAGGCAAGAAGATCAGAGAAGAGAACAAGAGAGAGGAAAAGCAGCGAGACTGCCGCTCGCAGCACCAGGGACCAGCCCAGGGACTACTAAGAAAAGGATAGGGACAAGAACTGACATGCGGCCAGAGCGCAGACCCGCGCCCCTCTTATTAGCACTAAATGACCCCTCTCCCTGACGGAGAAGAAGGGTCAGCCGATTAACCACCCACACACCCCACCACCCAGGATGAACGCGGTAAAGAAAAACATCCCCCCCCACCCCCACCCCCAATCTTAAACTAGACATTGCCAAAGAAATAGAATTTTCAAAAACTTTAGGCAGTAAACTATGTCCAGAAAAAACTAGCCCAAGGCCAGGACTCCTGCTCAGGAGTCGTAGAGACAAGAGAGAGCCTCCCAGCTCCCCGTACTTTGACTCCGTCTCTCATCGAAATCACCGTCGTCTCACAACTTGGACCACTCCCTCCTCCCAGCAGCATCCAATACATGCCAAATCCCTCAAGGATCGCCGCTTTGAGCAGGACGGGTGCCTCCCTTCCTCCTCCGCGACCTCGGGGGTGCCTGGGGTTCCCACTCCAACCAGTCCGGAATTGAGCAGTCTGGTATTCCCAGGAATGCAAAAAGATCAGGAAGCTCTGAGTGCCTCTTCAGCAAAAACACGGAGTCCCCCTTGCGTACTATCAAATGGAAGGGATGGCCCCATCTATATGAGGCGTTTACTTCTTTGATGCCGAGCAGGAGAGGATGAAGCAGGCGTCTCATATATAGTGTGCGGCCGGAGACATCAGGGAATAGCTTCACCATGGCCCCATCCATCTCCACCGGACCGTATGACCAAGCTCCCTGTAGGATCCTTTCTCTGTCTCCATAATAGTGCAAACGACATAGTACATCTCTAGAGGAGGGGGCAGATCTAGGGCCCGACCTTGCGACTCTGTGAATTCTGTCGAAGAGGTAGGTAGCCTCCAAGGGGCGATCAGTGACCCGGTTAAAGATGTTTAAGACCTTAGTACGCAGAAGTTCCTGGGGCCAGTCCTCCGGTATACCCTTGAGTCTGATGTTATTTCTTCTGCCCCTGTTCTCTTGATCATCCAAGAGCAGGGCAAGATCTCTGATGCGGGCATTGGATGACTCACAGTCTCTCTCAATCCTCTCCATTCTACTCTCCAGGGACTCCTGAGCCTGCTCTGTGGCTTCAATTCTGTCCTCCAGTACCACCATTTCCTCCCTCAGGGCAGACAGCGCCATCTGCTGGGAGGATTCAATT
The DNA here is from genome assembly GCF_048569485.1 of Anomaloglossus baeobatrachus. Classification (NCBI taxonomy): domain Eukaryota; kingdom Metazoa; phylum Chordata; class Amphibia; order Anura; family Aromobatidae; genus Anomaloglossus; species Anomaloglossus baeobatrachus. The sequence continues at coordinate 753,012,431 of NC_134354.1, read as the reverse complement.
CTAGCCACAACATCCTCCAGATCTTTCTTGCTGGGGAGGGCCAAAATGAGCTCTCTCAGGGCTTGTATGTCCCCCAGTGGGGGGCCAGCATGCATATTGCTTAGTAACACCTGAGGTTCTGTGTGCCCCGTGGGCGGGGGGGGCTCCTGTGTGCAGAGCATGGCCGGTATCCCCGGGTCTGATGATCCCCTCAGGGCCCCCCCCCTATCCACAGCAGCGTGCTGCAAGGCAGGCTGAGCTGCCTCCCCCCTCCTCCAGTCCTCTGTACCTGGGCCCGCTCCGTCCAATGCCACCGCCGCCTCCGACCTCCGTTTCTCTGCACTGCTGGTCCCCTGCTCCGCTGCACAGGCTGTGGGAGAATGCCGAGCGGCACCTGGGGAATCCCCCGCTGGAGGACGCCGCGCGCCAGCCGGCGCCATCTTGCTTCGGGCCGCCTGCGGAGGTTCAGAGCCCGGCGCCGTCAGAAACTTTGTGAGGCTCCCCTGGGGTCTCTGACTCGTCCCCGGGGAGGCAGAAGCGGGCGCTACCCCCGGTCTCTTCTTGGGGGCCATCCTGGGTAAGTGGGGGCTGCAGGATTTAGTATATTTAGGCTGTGGGCGCAGGAGCTCTGGGATCCAGCGTCCTCACGCTTCCATGTCAGGACACGCCCCCCCATTGTCAGAATTTCTATCCAGATTACACTAGGGATAATGCAAAGATTTATTTCTCTCCTTCGGAATGCCATTTTGCTTTGAAAAAGTGACTACTCGGAGAAGTTTTCCAATCTTCAGACGCAGTCATTTGATTAATCAGATCTTGTTAGACTTCAGTAAGGACATTTCATCTATCACACGTCTGTGAACAATAGGAAAAAAAAGAAAAAACGCAACTAGAAGCCAAGTTTTTTTTTCTATAGGTTCATACCCCTCACATATTGACTGTCCTGTTTTCCTCCACATCTAAGAAGTATCTTAATTCATTTTCTTATCAACATATAATAGCCTCGGAGCTCCATATTATCGATAAGGCTCCTAAACCGCGCTCCGCAGATTATGCAGCTTAATCTCATTACACGAGCGTTATCTTTTTACAAAAACGATAACTTCAAATGACACAGATAACTGATAATGAATCTGGGGCTGAGAACAACCTTACCAAATAAATAGAGTTTTGTTTTTCTTTTTTCTTTTTTTTTTCTTTTTTTTTCTCTTAGAAACTGCAGAAACACTCCGTAACGCCTTGTCAAATTTTACAATGTGTTTCTTTTCAAATAAAAAAAAAAATCTATTGATTTCAGCTACAAAAAGAAAACTTTTCTAATAAAACTTTTGTGGGTTTTTTTTTAAAGTCATTTTTCTCTCTTTGATTTCATTGTATTGTTATATCTAAAAGGTTTGAGATTTTCAGATGCTGATGTTTTCTTTATATATTTACGGCATGTTGATTGTTGTGTGGATACAAAGCGTCAAGTGTTCTGCATAGACATCAGTGCAATATTTTTCCTGCCTCTAGATGGAGTTTGCTACATACCAGCTACACATAGAAATTAATAATATTACTGTGTTGTATGTATGAAAGAGGACCTGTCATCCCGACAATTTCTGTTGCTCCCCTGAATAACCAGCAGTTTTCTTTCTGTAAATCTGGCATCCGGTTCCAGAGATATCGGCCTTATAAGTACATCCAATATGTTAACTTTTATAGTCTTTCCAAAGGGTGTAATTATGGAGGTCAGCCTAGAGACACGCCCCCGAGGATCCTGTGAGCACCACTTCCTCAATAAAGGCCATAAATTTTGCATATTGTGTGCACAAAACAAGTAAATATCTCTGGAACCGAGACACGCCCCCGAGGATCCGGTGAACACCGCTTCCTCAATAAAGACCATAAAAATTTGCATATTGTGCACACAAAACAGGTAAATATCTCTGGAACCATATGGCGGATTTATATAAAAAAGTGGAATATGCAGGCAAACAGCAGGATTACAATTAAAGCAAACTGTTCCCACTTTTGACATAGTGATAGTTTTGCTGTAAGCTTCCTTGAGTTGTGGCTGCAGGCATCAAAGCATGTTATCCTTTCAAGGTGTCATGACTATCTCTTTGCATTTGAGACTTGCAACAGATTCAGGGCTAGAAAGCCATTGCTATGCTCACCCCTGTACTTGTAGTTTCCTTTCCTTTGGGGATGAGAGGGTTAATATCAATATTCATTGCCAGCAAGCATTCTTATTACCTTCCCAGGTGTTTCCAGTTGGGAACACTCCCATTCACTATATATACCTTCTGCTCCCAGTAGAGGGTGCCGGTTATTCACTCTCATTTGGATACTTGGCCTGGAGTTGGAAGGAGCTGGTGGAATCCTCTCTGGAAGTTGCTCTGTAGGCTGACATCTTGGTATTGACTGCAGCAGTCTGTTGGTGGGTTATCCTCCTGTCTGTCTGTCTTTCTTTCCTTTGTGTATTGCTTTAGTGCAGTGGTGTGGATAGCATCCCTTACCTGTCCCCTCACGAGCCAGGGCTATTGTAAGATCATTCAGGGCTTCAAGTTCCTGCTCGGCTAGAGGTGAGGAACCTGTATAGGGACTGGCTAGGAATGCAGGGTACAGTTGCACATAAGTGGAGGAGATGTCCACCTTCGCTCTCATTAGCGCTAGGCCACCATTGTTAAAGTGTTCCCTGTGTATCTTTTGTGTTGTGTTGTGTCGCGTTGTGCACCATATTTCCCTGTCACAATCATGACACAAGGGTAACTAAACGTTTAACATTTTGTAAAATATATTTTAACTATTGTTTATTACTATTGATCACAGTGACTAAAAGGTTAAGGGAAAAGTGCTCGACGTATGGCCATGCATGCCAAAGTGGTAATGAACCCATAGAATTGTATTTGAGCTGTTCTCTGTTTTTCGTGCTCTTAAGCATACACTGAACAGTTCTTCCACTGGTTTGAGTGCTCAGTGTCGCTCTCAGGGACCGGTATTATACTGAAACATTTTTTGAATGTTTACCCTTTAATTTATTGTTGAAGGCAGAAGTTTAAAGATCTGTATAGTCGCTAGATATAAAAATATATTAAGAATGTGATCAACATAGAATTTTGGATTTGGAAAGGGCATGATTATAAATAGTATGGAGTTACTTTGTTAAATGGACAGGATCAGAGACTTCTCCGATTGCAACCTCTCAAAGAGCAGTTTAACCCCTTTACGACCGCCGATACGCCTTTTAACGGCGGTAAATAAGGGTACTTTTTCCGATCCGCCGCTTTTTAACGGCGGTCGGAAAAAAGGGTCTAGCGCCCCCCAGAGTCAGAAAATTTCCGGGGTCTCAGCTGCCGGGGGTAGCTGAGACCCTGGAGATCATGATTCGGGCCGGTTTTTCCGGTCCCCACTCACCTGATGACCGGTATACACCGTATACCGATCATCAAGTTATAGTAAATGACCGCGCCGGTAAAAAATGATTTATCTCCCATCTGGCATGATCAAACATGCCAGATGGGAGATAAATCTTTTTCCCGGTTCCCTCCGGTCCCCCGGTGTCCCCAAAGTGCGCCCCCCGACCCCCAACCCCCTCCCGAAAATCCAAGATGGCCGCGCGCACCGGCGATCACAGCAGCGCGCCGGCCGCATTTCCACTGTTCCTATGGTTTCTGTCGTATGTGCCATAACACATACGACAGAAACCTGCTCCCTAGGCCCTGCCGGGTCCCCCCCTACCCCCCCCCTGGTGTTCCCCGGTGTCCCCCGGTGTCATACATACCTGTCGCAGCTCTGATCCCCCGCGGCCCCCTCCTCCGGCTCCTTCTCAGCAGACTCCGGTCACATGAGCAGAGCGCAGCTGTCAGCTTCCTGTGTTCAGGACGCTGGCTGCTGCACAGAGTCTGCAGCTGTGACCCAGGGAGGGTGGGTGCAGATTCTTTGCACCCACTCTCCTCAAATGGAGGGTCTGCCCTCCTAGAAAATGGGGGATACGTTCCCTGAACGTGTCCCCCATATTCTAGAAGGTCCAGAGGCGACGTGGACGTCCAAATGGATTATTGTGGATTTTTTTTTTTTCTTTTCAATAAATTGGTCAATCAGGGAATGTTTTGGGGAGTGTTTTTTCAAATAAATTTTTTTTTGTTGTCAATTTTTTTTTTATTACTGTCAATTAGTTATGTCGGGTATCTGATAGACGCCGTGACATAACTAATTGCTGGGCTTGATGCCAGGTGACATTACACACCTGGTATCAACCCCATTCATTACCCCGTTAGCCAACGCACCAGGGCGCGGGATGAGCTGGGGCGAAGCGCCAGAATTGGCGCATCTAATGGATGCGCCACTTCTGGGGCGGCTGCGGCCTGCTATTTTTAGGCTGGGAAGAGTCCAATAACCGTGGCTCTTCCCATCCTGAGAATACCAGACCCCAGCTGTCGGCTTCACCTTGGCTGGTGATCTAATTTGGGGGGACCCCACGTTTGTTTTTTTTTTTTAATTATTTATTTATAAATAATTAAAAAAAAAAAACAGCTTGGGGAGCCCTCCAAATTGATCACCAGACAAGATGAAGCTGTCAGCTGTGGTTTGCAGGCTACAGCTGTCTGCTTTACCCTAGCTGGCTATCAAAAATAGGGGGGACCCCACGTCATTTATTTTAATTCTTTTTTTTTTTTTTGGGCTAAATACAAGGCTAGGCATCCTTTAGTGTCACATGAAAGGCACTAAAGGGCGCCAGCTTAGAATATGCAGGGGGGTGGGACGTTATATATGTTTGACATCTATCCATTCATCCATTGTAGCATTTTACGCTGTGTGCCCACAATCAGGGTTTGCAACGTTTTGGGCGCAGAGTGTTTTCCCTGCGTCCATAACGCTGCGTTGTGCAGTAGAAGCACAGTGGCAGGATTTTTAGAAATCCCGTGCCCACTGTGTTTCTTTTCTCCGCAGCATAAATCGACCTGTGGCGCAGCTTCCCGAGCCTCAGGATGTCAATTTATGCTGCGGAGATGAGTGTTCTTTGCAGGTAGAATAGAACTAAAGTCCACAGCAGCCTGAACCCAAATCGTGGGCATGGGCAGCTGCGTTCTCCCGTGGACAACACTCACATTTCTGCAGGAGGCTGACACTGGGTACTAGACGCCGTGTCGCTGGATCATGGCCACATAGCCTAAAGGCTACTTTACACGCTGCGATATCGGTCCCGATATCGCTAGCGTGGGTACCCGCCCCCATCTGTTGTGCGACACGGGCAATCGCTGCCCGTGCCACACAACATCGCGCAGATGCGTCACACATACTTACCTGCCCGGCGACGTCGCTGTGACCGGCAAACCGCCTCCTTTCTAAGGGGGCGGTCCGTGTGGCGTCACAGTGACGTCACTGAGCGGCCGCCCAATAGAAGCAGAGGGGCGGAGATAAGTGGCCGGAACATCCCGCCCACCTCCTTCCTTCCTCATAGCGGCCGGGAGGCAGGTAAGGAGAGGTTCCTCGTTCCTGCGGCGTCACACATAGCGATGTGTGCTGCCGCAGGAGCGACGAACTACATCGTTACTGCTGCAGTAACGATAATCGAGAATGGACCCCCATGTCACCGATGAGCGATTTTGCACATTTTTGCAACGATGCAAAATCGCTCATCGGTGTCACACGCAGCAACATCGCTAATGCGGCCGGATGTGCGTCACCAATTCCGTGACCCTAACGACTCCGCATTAGCGATGTCGCAGCGTGTAAAGCCCCCTTAACAGTGAGAAATTTTTTGCTACAGCAACAGTTTTGTGAAGTACCTGTGGATTCAAAATGTTTACTATACTCCTGGATAAAATCCTTGAGGGGTCCAGTTTCCAAAATGAGGTCACTTGTGGGGGGTTTCTGATGTATAGGTGCCCAAGGGGCCCTGCTAATGTGACATGGTGCGCGCAATTTACTTCAACTTTTCCAAAATTCAAATGGTGCTCCTTCCATTCCAAGCCCTCCCATTTATCCAAACAAAGGTTTTTGGCCACATGTGTGGTATCCCTGCGCTCACAAGAAATTAGATAACAACCTGTGGGGTACACGTTTTGTTGTTGCCTCTTGAAAAAGTGAAAAATGTGTCGCTAAATCAACATTTTTGTGAAAAAAATGAAAATTTCAATATGGCAACCTAAGCTTATCAAATTCTGTGAAGTATTCGTGGATTCAAAATGCTCAATATACACCTAGATTAAAGCCTTGAGGGGTCTTATTTCCAGAATGGGGTCACTTGTGGGGGACCTCCACTGCTTAGGCACCTCAGGGGTTCTCCTAATGCAACATGGCGTCCGCTATTGATTCCAGCCAATTTTGCAGTCAAATTGCACTCCTTCTCTTCTGAGCCCTGTAGTGTGCCCAAACAGTTGATTTCCACCACATACAAGATATCAACAAACTCAGGAGAAATTGCGCAGTAAATTTCATGGTGATTTTTTTCCTGTTACCCTTGTGAAAAAAAAAGCTACCTGGTTGAAGTAACAATTTTGTGGTAAAATTTTATTTTTTTATTTTCATGGCTCAACGTTATAAACTTCTGTAAAGCACCTGGGGGTTCAGGGTACTCACCAAACATCAAGATAAATTCCTTGAGGGGCCTAGTTTCCAAAATGGGGTCACTTTTGCGGGGTTTCTGCTGTTTAGGTACCTTAGGGGTCCTCCAAATGCGACATGGTGCCCGCAATCTTTTTCAGCCAAATTTCCTTTCCAAAATTCAAATATTGCTCCTTCCGTTCCAAGCCCTCCCATTTCTCCAAACAAAGGTTTCAGACCACAAGTGAGGTATCACCGCGCTCATAAAAAAGTGGGTAACAAACATTGGGGTCAAATTTTTGGAATTACCTCTTGAAAAAGTGAAAAAATTGATGCTAAAGCAACATTTTTGAGAAAAAAATGAAAATTTTCAATGTGACAACGTAACGTTATCAAAATCTGTGAAGTACCTGTGGATCCAAAATGCTCACTATACCCCTAGATAGAAGCCTTAAGGGGTCTAGTTTCCAAAATGGTGTCACTTGTAAGGGGTTTGTGCTGTTTAGTTACCTTGGCGGACATGTAAATGCAACATGGTGCCCGCAATCTATTTCAGCCAAATTTGCTTTCCAAAATTCAAATATTGCTCCTTCTGTTCCGAGCCCTCCCATTTGTCCAAACAAAGGTTTCTGACCACATGTGGGGTATTGGCGCGTTCATAAGAAAGTGGGTAACAAGTTTTGGGGTTCATTTTGTTGTGTTATTTCTTCTAAAAGTGAATAAATTTGGGGTAGAGCAACATTTTAGGTAAAATTTTATTTTTTGCTTTTTTTCATTCCACTTTGCTTTAGTTCCTGTGAAGCACCTGAAGGGTTAATAAACTTCTTGGATGTGGTTTTGAGTACTTTGAGGCGTGCTGTTTTGAGAATGGTGTCACTTTTAGGTATTTTCTGTCACTTAGGCCTCTCAAAGTCACTTCAAATGTGATGTGGTCCCTAAAAAAATGGTTTTGTGAATTTTGTTGAAAAAATGGGAAATTGCTGATGAACTTTGACCCCTTCTAACTTCCTAACCGCAAAACATTTTGTTTCAGAAATTGCGCTAATGTAAAGTAGACATGTGGGAAATGTTATTTATTAACTGTTTTGTGTGACATAACTCTCTGGGTTAAGGGCATAAAAATTAAAAGTTTGAAAATTGCAAAATTTTCAAAATTTTCATCAAATTTCCGATTTTTTCACAAATAAAAGCAAAAAATATCGTTCTAAATTTATAACTATCATGAAGTACAATATGTCACGAAAAAACAATGTCAGAATCACCGGGATCCGTTGAAGCGTTCCAGAGTTATGACCTCATAAAGTGACACTGGTCAGAATTGCAAAAAATGGCCTGGTCATTAAGTACAAAACTGGCTTCGTCCTTAAGGGGTTAATAATCCCTTGTGCTTGATATTGTTATGCTCACTGATGTGCGCACATGGAAAATAACTAGGGATGATCGAATACCTCAAATATTTGGCTTCGCGAATATTTTCCGAATAGGTCGCCGCTATTTGACTATTCGCGAATATTCGATGTGCAATGTAATTCTATGAGAAACCCGAATAACAACTATTCAGAACTATTCGGGCTTCTCATAGACTTACATTGCGCATCGAATATTCACATATTGGTGACCTAATCGGGAAATATTCGCAAAGCCGAATATTTGAGGTAATCGATCATCTATAAAGTAATGTAACATAAGGTCTAACTTAAAACTACTACACCGGACCCGTCCGGTTCTTGTGCAGCCTAGAGGTCCCAGCTGTGCAGTCCCTAAAGGTAACTGGATAGACATAAACAAGTGGAGAACTCAGATGACCACTTGGACAATTACTTCCTAAGCGGCCATTGAGTATTTCATGTGCCCCCTTAACAATCCGAGGTAAGGTGCAGAGTGAAAATAAGGTAAACTAAAGAAAATAATCTGCCAGGAGACACAAGAGACTCAGACAGGCTGTAGTTTCAAGCAGGGTCCACTTCAGAAATATCACCAGTGGGAAATGCAAGCTCGAGGAAGCTTTAAAGGGAACCTGTCAGGTCCAATATGCACCCACAACTACGAGCAGTTCTGGGTGCATATTGCTAATCCCTGCCTAACCGTCCCTGTATACACCAGCATAGATAAAGTACATAGCTAAAGATACACAGCATAGATAAACTGCCTAGCTCTGTCCCTGTATACACTAGCATAGATAAAGAGATCTTTAGAAAAAGTATTTCTAAAAATCGTTTATCGTATGCTAATGAGCTCAGGGACTAGTCCCCTGAGCGTTAGTTCCTTTGGCCAGTCGGCCCCATTAGCATGTTAGTACGCCCCTGTATGCACAGTGTCAGATGATAATCTCACTCACCTCTCCGCTGTCATCGCCACCCAACGCTGGATTTCGGCTCAGTCATTACACTTGACCCCGGAGTTTTGGTCACGCACACTACTTCAGTTTGAAGTCGGGACATATACACCCGGTTTCATAGTGCGCATAACCGGAACTCCGGAATCATGCGCACCGAAATTCAGCGTCGGGCAGCGGAGAGGCGAGCGAGATCATCCTGTGATGCTGCGTATTCATTAGCATGATAGCACATCCACAGGGGCACACTAACATGCTAATGGAGCCGAATAGCCTGGGGAAGTAACACCTTTGGGACTAGTCCCCTCGCTCATTAGCATATGATAAAAGATATTTAGAAATACTTTTTCTAAATTTCCTTTACTATGCTAGTGTATACAGGGATGGTTAGGCAGGGATTAGTAATATGCACCCAGAACTGCTCGTGGCTGTGGGTCCATATTGCACCTGACAGGTTCCCTTTAAATAGTTACACCTGCCGAGTGATAGGACAGATTAAATTACAGCATTGGAAACACTTTTTGGCAGAAAGGCAATAAACACAAACAAAGTGTTCAGAACTAGGACAGTAACTGAACCTGACTGTGACTCAGTGGAGAGAAAATAGACCACAGGACAAAGAGGCTGCTGGATCAAATCTGAGGCATGACAGATACAGTAAGTTCAGGGTTCTTTTTTTTAAAACACAATAAAAATAAAGCCCCATAAAAAAGAAGTTATAATGGTTGTTAAGTCTTGGTTTACAGTGCCCCATTTGAACTCTAAGTTCTTTAAGAAAGATATTTATTAGAGAAAAATATCCATGAGTTAAACTTAACAGGGAAAGTGAATTAATTTAATAAGTTAACAGGTTATCTGCATTGAACAATCCCTAGTTGTTAGAGAGGTCACTGATGAGAAGGTTGCGAGGTTTCCTGCTGCTGGTTTCCTGAGCAACCATCTGTAATCTATGGGGAAGCAAGTGTTCAATGTCCCTGTAGCGCCACAACAGGGGAAATGAAGTATTACACAGTGAACATTAAAATAAATGTCAGAATACATAGATTTTCTGAGCTCTCCAGAGAGATAGATGCTCTCGATAACCGCTCTCCACTATAGATAATGAAGGAGCTTCATGAATGAGTGACCCTCAGAAATTCATAAAAGGATAAAGGAAAATTAATCTTATTTATTGAATAACAGATTTATTGTAGTTCATACTGAGGGAGATGAGCAGTCATAATATTGTTTTTGACTAAAGTTCTATGAATCAAACTACCTTGATGTCACGGGTGTGTCACAGATGACAGTCATGTGGTTTCTGGCAATAGAAAGTCACAGCGTTTGGCTGCGCAAAATGCTCCCTGACTGTCCATAGTTCCTTCTGTTAGTAATCATTGTAATAGGTAGCTTTCCTGCTGGACTCATTTCTCCCCTTTTGGACCCAGCAGGAGCTCGACTTCCACCCAGCTGCTAATATCAGTATTCTATTGATGCTTAAATACTCCCTTCTTCCCTAGACTGGTGCTGGTGATATTATTCAATTCATTCTAGCTCTGGTTGCAAGCAGATGGCTTGCTCTCATCTGTAGTATCATTGCTGAAGATTTGCTGAACTCCTGCCTGAGTCATCTGTGGATAAGTGGTTCATGCACTTTCCCCTGTGTGTCCCCCTTATGTCTTTCTTTAGCGTTTAGTTTGGTTGACAAAGAGCTCATCCCACCCGTTCCCTATTTAGGGTCCAGCACTAGGGATATCTAGGGTCAGGTATCCGGCTTGGCGCATAGGTGCGGACCCTATCTAGGGTGGTGAGGGACCCCAAGGACTAGCAGTAGTTTTGGTCAGGGGTCACCATCTTCCCCTTCTCTAGACGCAGGGGTCCCCTTCCCTTACCTTTCGCCATTTGGTTGGCACTTTCCCGTACCTAGTGTGACACTCGGATAGTGTGTTTTTAGTGGTACAATACTAAAAAGAGAAGAATATTATCTTGGTCTAGGATTTGCTTCTGATTCCTTACTTGGACGGTTGAGCCATACAAGAAACATAAGCCAAGTAATACAGGTCATGAGCTCATTGTCAATTCTGGTAAAGTCCACCCATGACCCCAGTGTGTATGTGTATGGTAAATTGAAGGAATGACTGTTAGCCATCTTGAAATCAAGAATTGAAATCTGTTTTTCCACTTTATAGTATAAATAATATAAATAAATAAATAAATGAAGTAAAAGGATATAATAAAAAAAAAAGAGAGAGCTAAGCTGCAGTACCCAAGAATGGCCACTACACGATGTTATGAGCTATGGTTTTACTTTGGGACTTGGCGCAGCTGATCATTGGAGGTGCCGGGTGTCAGATACTGTGTTTCCCTGATAATAAGTCAGGGTGTTATACTATTTTGTGCTCCACAACATCCTTTAGTGCTTATATTCAGGGGACATCTTATATTTTCCCATGAACAACAATCCACATGTATTCTTTAACAAATAAATCAACATTTATTCAAATATAATCCTGTCATCACATTCTGGAACATCAACATTTTGTGTTCCTCCTATTACTGGATCAGATGCACATTTTCTTATCTGATCTGCTGTTTTCCTGGCACAGAACCAGCCCTATAGTGGTGGCTACATACCACATTTACAAAGGGTTAAATTACCTGTTTATATTTATCTTCTATGTAATGCTAAGTTTATCCCCAAAAGAAATCAGACACCCCCTAAAAGAATCACACTTACCAGACCCCAAACAATTAGAGTTGGGAAGTGAATGGGCTCTCATGTACAAATCTGAGTCGCTGTCAGGTCCCCCTGCGTTCTACATTGGCTCCCCCTGGTGATTGGTAGCAGTATCACTCACACGGAGAGATACTGGAACCCGATCTGTTTGTGAGGCTGGAACAGTGAGGAACCCGACAGCGATGCAGATCTCTGTGTAAGAGCCCATCCACCATCGGCACTTGCCAACTTTAATGGTTTTGGGTCTGGTGAGTGTAATTATTTTTGTCTTACTGGGGAGGGTGGGTGTCTGCTTTCTTCTGTGGGTGTCTGCTTTCTTTTGTGGGTGTCTGCTTTCTTCTGTGGGTGTCTGCTTTCTTCTGTGGGTGTCTGCTTTCTTCTGTGGGTGTCTGCTTTCTTTTGTGGGTGTCTGCTTTCTTCTGTGGGTGTCTGCTTTCTTTTGTGGGTGTCTGCTTTCTTCTGTGGGTGTCTGCTTTCTTCTGTGGGTGTCTGCTTTCTTCTGTGGGTGTCTGCTTTCTTTTGTGGGTGTCTGCTTTCTTCTGTGGGTGTCTGCTTTCTTCTGTGGGTGTCTGCTTTCTTCTGTGGGTGTCTGCTTTCTTCTGTGGGTGTCTGCTTTCTTCTGTGGGTGTCTGCTTTCTTCTGTGGGTGTCTGCTTTCTTTTGTGGGTGTCTGCTTTCTTCTGTGGGTGTCTGCTTTCTTCTGTGGGTGTCTGCTTTCTTCTGTGGGTGTCTGCTTTCTTCTTTGGGTGTCTGCTTTCTTCTGTTGGGTGTCTGCTTTCTTCTGTGGGTGTCTGCTTTCTTCTGTGGGTGTCTGCTTTCTTTTGTGGGTGTCTGCTTTCTTCTGTGGGTGTCTGCTTTCTTCTGTGGGTGTCTGCTTTCTTCTGTGCGTGTCTGCTTTCTTTTGTGGGTGTCTGCTTTCTTCTGTGGGTGTCTGCTTTCTTCTGTGGGTGTCTGCTTTCTTCTGTGGGTGTCTGCTTTCTTCTGTGGGTGTCTGCTTTCTTCTGTGGGTGTCTGCTTTCTTCTGTGGGTATCTGCTTTCTTTTGTGGGTGTCTGCTTTCTTCTGTGGGTGTCTGCTTTCTTCTGTGGGTGTCTGCTTTCTTCTGTGGGTGTCTGCTTTCTTCTGTGGGTGTCTGCTTTCTTCTGTGGGTGTCTGCTTTCTTTTGTGGGTGTCTGCTTTCTTCTGTGGGTGTCTGCTTTCTTCTGTGGGTGTCTGCTTTCTTTTGTGGGTGTCTGCTTTCTTCTGTGGGTGTCTGCTTTCTTCTGTGGGTGTCTGCTTTCTTTTGTGGGTGTCTGCTTTCTTCTGTGGGTGTCTGCTTTCTTTGATGAAGAGTCCTGCTGTATTCTTTACCTTTTTTAGCTGCTTGGACACTTTCTTGTGGAACCAGAACTAGGGCTTATTTTTGGAGTAGGATTTATATTTAAACCATACTTCAAAAAGCCTAAAAAATCATACCAGGGCTTATTTTCGGGGTAGGTCTTATTTTTGGGTATATCCGATATTGACGACCTATTCCAAAGATAGCTCATTTAGATCAAAGGCCTAGTCAACCCCCTTTAAGGATTGTACTTTTTTCTTGCAGATTTTGCCTTTATATACAGTATATATTCATACTGACTTCTTTTACAGATCTTGGGAACTTCAGTGGCCGTGTGAGAAGTGCCGTCTCTGTAAGGGAAGGACAAGGAGTGGTTCTTATGTGTTCTCCCCCGCATCACTCACCAGGTAATATGCATGTCATGGTTCTTTCCTATTCGCTATATAATTGTTGTAATTTCTTCAGGCCCAGAAGGCCACAGGACATAACATTCCTATATTTTCAAAGCTTTTAGTTGCTTTTCATATGTTTAAGTCCTGAAATAAACCTGTATTGCTCCAATAGATTGTGTTAGAAATAACTTGGTTGGAAGAAAATGGATACTTTAAGTATAGTTCTGTGCTACAGTAATTGTACGCCTTCTAGAAGGTTCTAAAATGAAATTTTTTATTTGGAAACTATATCTTTTTTTATGGCGAAATGTGGCCAAATAATGTATAATGCGGAGGTGATCATACAGGTTGCATACAATAGTTTGGAAGATCCCATTCTTTGATCATCGGGAATATTAATATACTGTCATTTTATTGGGCTGTGTTCACATTTATAGTCAGTGTTGCCAGTTCCACCAGTTTTGACGATAACTGGACCCACCCCATGTTAATGGGGACTGTAATGTGCAAAGTTGGCAGAATGTCTCAGACTTAACGAGATCTTAAATATACAAAAAGTTTTCAAAGCATTTGTCAAAAAACTCAAGTTTAAATGAATCTGTCTTTTGGTTTTTGCTATCCCGTCTAAGAGGAGCATAGCCCTGATTCCAGCAATGTGTCACTTTCTGGGCTGCTTGCTGAAGTTTTGATAAAGTCACTCTTTATCTGTTGCAGATCTACCTGTTCTCTGAGTTTTGAGCTGACACCATTGATTGGTAGCTTTCTGCCTATGCACAGTGTACACAGAACACTGCCAATCAATGGTGGAGTTGGGTTATACAGAGCTCATGAATACAGAGGATGACATGGCACCAGGTCTAGTGATAATCTCCTGTTAATAAAACTGTGCAGCATCGTAAGTGACACATCATTGGAATCAGGGATTATGCCCATATATTATTCTGCTCTCAGATTAGGTGGCAAAAACCTGGTTCACAGATTCCTTTTAAAGAGGACGAACCACCAGGATTTTCCTATATAAACTAAAGCCAGTGCTATACTGGTGCTATCATGCTGATTCTATACATACCTTTAGTTGTGAGATCGGATGTATACTTTCTGAAATACAGGCAAGTAAAGTTTGTGAAATGCACTGTTATATGATCGATAGCAGCTACAGAATATCTAATAGGTGGGGTGGGTGTTGCTAGTCATTCCGCCCCTGTCTACTGCCTGTCCTTCTTCCCTCTGTAATAACAGTAATAGGGAGAGGAAGGATAGGCAGGCAGACAGGGGCGGGAATAACTAGCAAAACCCACCCCACCTATTAGATATTCTGCAGCACCTATCAATCAAATAATAGTGCATTTATGTGACTTTACTTGCCTATTTTTCAGCAACTATACATCCGATCTCTCAACTAAAGGTATGTATAGAATCAGCATGATAGCGCCAGTATAGCACTGGCTTTAGTTTATATAGCAAAATCCTGGTGGTTGGTTGTCTTTAAGCTGCTCATAGAAATCAAGCTCTGTTATTACATTGTGTGAGATAATCATAGCCAATAAAGGGGTTTTGTCAAGTTTGAAAGTTATCCTCTATACGTGGGACGTGGGATAACTTCCCGATTGCTGGCGGTATGCTGTTTGACACCCAGTGATCCTGAGAAATGGGGCTATGAATAGTTAAGTGTGAATGGACCTAATGTTGATCTTGCACACTTTGCACTTTCCGGCGGTAAAATTAAGGAGTGGAATGGTGGATTATTCAAAGTCTCGATTCTCAGGAACGTTTTGGGCACCAACGATTGTGAAGTTATCTTCTATGCCACTGAGAGGAAATGTTTCAAACTTGAGAATAACCATTTTATTGGAAACTCGATGACGATAGATTACTCTGAGGGTTCATGTTTAGAGAAAGGATATAAGAACTGGAACCCATGTTGACTTGCTCCATAATTCTTCTCCATGTGTAGTGTGTTACTGCACAGGAGTCCATCATAATGAGCAAAGAAAGCAATAAGGTAGGAAGATCTACAAATGAAGGTGTAAAAATAATAAAAATACTATTGAGAGTCGTGCAACCTGTGCAAACCAGTGGGGCCCAAGAGTCGTGCAACCTGTGGGGCCCAAGAGGTAAGAGGGGCCACATCCACCTCCAAAGCATAAGGAATCTGGCATTTTTATGAGTTCTTTGGCTGCAAAGGGACCATACATTGTTCTTGCACAGGGGCCCTTTTCTGTCTGTGTCCACCAGTGGTCGTCCATATTTATAAATAAAACTAGAAGGTGGCCCGATTCTACGCATCGGGTATTCTAGAATTTACGTATTGTGTAGTTCATGTATGATTTTTGTTATATATATATAATGTTGTTGTGTGTAGTTACCAAGTGTTTGTGTAGGGGCTGTACATGTTCTGGGTGTTGTCTGGGTGTGGCGGGGGGGAGAGCGGTGTTGTATGTGTGTTGCGTGTGTTGCGTTGTTTGTGGAGCGCTGTGTGTCTGTAGCGTTGTGTGTGTGTTGCGCGGTTTGTGTGTGTGTGGTGTGTTTTGGGGGGAGGTATGTTTTGTGCAATGTGTGTGTTGTGCGGTATGTGCGTATATTTGTGTGTGCCGCGGTGTTTGTGTGTTGGGTGTTGTGTGTGTGCAGCGTTGTCTGTGTGTGTGGGTGTCTGTGTAGGGCAGTTGTTTGTGGTTCCCAGTGTGTGTGTGTGTGTGTGTGTGGTGTGTGGTGTGTTGTGCAGTGCGCGTGCGTGTGTGTGTGTGTGTGTGTTGGGGGGAGGTGCGCACTCCCAAACGTGTTCCATCCCCCATGCAGCGCACTCCCCATCGTGCTCCATCCCGCATGCAGCGCACTCCCCATCGTGCGCCATCCCCTATGCTGCGCACCCCCCATCGTGCTCCATCTCCCATGCTGCGCACTCCCAAACGTGCTCCATCCGCCATGCTGCGCACTCCCAAACGTGCTCCATCCGCCATGCTGCGCACTCCCAAACGTGCTCCATCCGCCATGCTGCGCACTCCCAAACGTGCTCCATCCGCCATACTCCGCACTCCCCATCGTGCTCCATCCCCCATGCAGCGCACTCCCTATCGTGCTCCATCCCCTATGCTGCGCACCCCCCATCGTGCTCCATCTCCCATGCTGCGCACTCCCAAACGTGCTCCACCCGCCATGCTGCACACTCCCAAACGTGCTCCATCCCCCATGCTGTGAACTCCCCATCGTGCTCCATCCCCGATGCTGCGCACCCCCCCATCATGCTCCATCCCCGATGCTGCGCACCCCCCCATCGTGCTCCATCCCCCATGCTGCACCAGCATCAGCCTCTCTGCCCCCAGCATCAGCCTCTCTGCCCCCAGCATCAGCTTCTCTGCCCCCAGCATCAGCTTCTCTCCTCCCAGCATCAGCCTCTCTCCTCCCAGCATCAGCCTCTCTCATCCTAGCATCAGCCTCTCTCCTCCCAGCATCAGCCTCTCTCTTCCCAGCCTTCCCCAGCATCAGCCTCTCTCCTCCCAGCCTCCCTCCTCCCACCCTCCCCCAGCATCAGCCTCCCTCTACCAGCCTCCCCCAGCATCAGCCTCCCCCAGCATCAGCCTCTCTTCTCTCAGCCTACCTCTCCCAGCCTCCCTCCTCCCAGCCTCCCTCAGCATCAGCCTCCCTCTCCCAGCCTCCCCAAGCATCAGCCTCCACCAGCATCAGACTCTCTCCTTCCAGCCTCCCCCAGCATCAGCCTCCGCCAGCATCAGCCTCTCTCCTTCCAGCCTCCTCCAGCATCAGCCTCCCTCTCCCAGCCTTCCCCAGGATCAGCCTCTCTCCTCCCAGCCTCCGTCCTCCCAGCCTTCCCCAGCATCAGCTTTCCCCTCCCAGCCTCCCTCAGCATCAGCCTTCCCCAGCATCAGCCTCTCTCCTCCCAGCCTCAGCCTCTCTCCTTCCAGCCTCCCCCAGCATCAGCCTCTCTCCTTCCAGCCTCCCTCAGCATCAGCCTCCCTTTCCCAGCCTTCCCCAGGATCAGCCTCTCTCCTCCCAGCCTCCTTCCTCCCAGCCTCCCCCTCCCAGCCTCCCTCAGCATCAGCCTTCCGCTCCCAGTCTCCCCCAGCATCAGCCTCCCCAAGCATCAGCCTCCACCAGCATCAGCCTCTCTCCTTCCAGCCTCCCCCATGATCAGCCTCTCTGCTCCCAGCCTCCTCCAGCACGCCGTGCTCCTCTGCCGACACTCACACACCCGATCGCATCCACTCACACACACCCGATCGCATCCACTCACACACACCCGATCGCATACACTCACACACACCCGATCGCATAAACTCACACACACAGACACTGACAATATCGCACATACGCGCTCACAGTCACAACATCCGGGAGATATCACATGCTTCTGGCCATGTGATCCTCCTGCAGGTCCTGGAAGCTCACAGCACAGTATCGAGGCCGAGAAGCAAGCGATATCGCCGGATGCTGTGAGTGTGTGGATGCGATGTGTGTGTGAGGTGTGTGTGAGGTGTGTGTGAGGTGTGTGTGAGGTGTGTGTGAGAGTGAGTGCGATCTGATGTGAGTGATGATCTGATGATGCGTGTGTGTGTGCTGTTATGTTTGTGCGTGTGGAAGTCCCGCCGCTGCAGGACCTTGATTTACTGGTAACTATTAGTGATGAGCGAGCATGCTTGTAACTACTCGGTACTCGCACGAGTATCGCTGTACTCAGGCTGCTCGGCGGGGACCGAGTAATCTCGCGATACTCGTGCTGTACTCGTGGTCTTCATTTCTGCATGTTGGCGCTCTTTTGAGAGCCAGCCCTCATGCAGGGATTGGCTGGCAGACCACTGCAATGCCACAGCCCTGTTAGTTGTGGAATTGCAGTGATTGGCCGGCCTGCACAGCGTGACCGAGCCTTTATATCGGCCGGCGCGCTGTGCTCTGCTCACAGCTATCCAGACAGTGAGTGCAGGGAGAGTGTCGCTGATTCAGGGAAAGCTTTGCGGCCCTTTATAGCTTTTTCAGTTGCAGGGCTGCAAACAGTGTGACCAAAAGTCCTTCTCAGGACTATTCTAGTTGTATACAGGCAGGCAGGGTATAGCCAGGTCGGAGTACAGTAGCAGAGTCCTTCTCAGGACTATTGTTGCTATATACAGGCAGGGTATAGCCAGGTCTGAATACAGGCTAGTGACCAAAAGAGTCCTTGTCAGGACTATTGTACCAGTATACAGGCAGGCAGGCAGGCAGGGTAGTGGTGACCGTATACCAGCCTTCATCATATCTGGGGCTGGTGTACACAGTGTAAAACAGTCCAGATAGTGTCTGACTTGTCTGTAATTGTCGCTCCCCAAAAAAACCTGTTAGGTTCTTATTGCGTCCGTGCTTGGTTTTTAAAACCGCACGTGTGTGCCTGTTGGTGGCAGCGTACAGGTGCACTTGTGTGCAATTTCCAGAAACTTTGATATAACGCACAAGTAGTGAATATACACGTCAGCAGTGCACAGCATTGCAAAATGCGCAAGGGCATTGGCAAGGAACAAGGAAGTGGACGTGATGGTGGTGCAGGCAGAGGCCGAGGTCGTGGGCAAGCTCTAATTTCGCCACAACAAAGGGCCACATCTAGTCGCTCGCACGTCCTGTCCCAAATTCTTGGGGACCGCAGCAGTACACCGCTCTTGAACCAAGACCAGTGTCAACAGGTTGTTAGTTGGATAGCAGATAATGCTTCCAGTCAGATTGGCACCACCACAAACACTCTGTCTTCCACACGGTCAAGTGTCAGTAGCCGTGATACTGCACCGCACATTTCTGAACCTGATCCTCCTTCCTACCACCAGGCTGAGTACACGTCCTCCTCGGACATTAATGATCCCACACTTGGACACTCGGAAGAGCTGTTCACGTTTCCATTCACACATTCTGGCCTCTCGCCAGCTCATATTGAAGTGGGTCATGAGGAGATCGTCTGTACAGATGGCCAAATATTTGAGCAGCCACGTTCTCACGAAGTTGGCAACGTGTCTGTGGTGGACGATGATGAGACACAATTGTCAGGAAGTCAGGAGGAGGAGCAGGGTGCGGAAGAGGAAGACGACGTGGTGGATGATCCAGTAACTGACCCAACCTGGCAGGAGGATATGCAGAGCGAGGACAGCAGTGCACAGGGGGAGGGAGGCGTAGCATCACAACAGGCAGTAAGAAGCAGGGTGGTGACCCCAGGCAGAAGTCAGGCAACCGTTCCCCGGAACAACACGACGACACAAGGTGCCTGTACAAATGTTAGGTCTTCCCGAGTCTGGCAGTTTTTTAAGTTGGATCCAGATGATTCAAAAAAGGCCATTTGCAACACCTGCCGTGCCAGCATCAGCAGGGGTACCAAAACTAGCAGCCTGACCACCACCAGCATGATCAGGCACATGTCAGCCAAGCACCCGACTTTGTGGGAAGTACAACAGAGTCGAGGAGCAGTGCTTGCTGATGTCACTGCTACGTCTTCGCTGGTTGTGCATGCGAGCCAATCCCCTGTCCATGCTGCCTGCGAACAAGCCTCCTCCACTCCTGCACCTGCAGTTGCCTACGCAGAAAGAACACCATCATCAAGCACGTCCTTGTCCCAGCGCAGCGTTCAGTTATCCATTCAGCAAACCTTTGAACGCAGGCGCAAATACACTGCCAACACCCCACATGCCACAGTTCTAAATGCTAACATTTCGCGACTGCTTGCGCTGGAAATGTTGCCTTTTAGGCTGGTGGAGACAGAAGCATTCCGTGACCTGATGGCGGCAGCTGTCCCACGTTACTCGGTCCCCAGCCGCCACTATTTCTCCCGGTGTGCCGTCCCCACGTTGCATAACCACGTGTCACAAAACATCACACGTGCCCTAAACAACGCTGTTTCACCCAAGGTCCACCTAACCACAGACACGTGGACAAGTGCTTGTGGGCAAGGCCGCTACATCTCGTTGACGGCACACTGGGTTAATATTGTGGAAGCTGGGACCCAGTCTGAGCGAGGGACGGAACACGTCCTTCCCACACCAAGGTTTGCAGGCCCTACCTCAGTCAGTGTTTCACCCACACTCTACAGCTCCGGAATGTCATGCTCTTCAGCCTCCTCCTCCTCCTGCGCATCCTCATCCACTGTACCCTCCACACCAGTCACAAGCTGGAAGCACTGCAGCACTGCCTCGGCGAAGCGGCAACAGGCTGTGCTGAAGCTAATCTGCATAGGTGACAAACCCCACAAAGCAGAAGAGCTGTGGACAGCTCTGAAACAGCAGGCAGATCACTGGCTCACACCTCTGAACCTAAAGCCAGGAAAGGTCGTGTGTGACAATGGCCGTAACCTGGTGGCGGCTTTGAGGCGAGGCCAGCTGACACATGTTCCATGCGTAGCCCATGTGCTCAACCTCGTGGTTCAGCGGTTTCTAAAGTCATACCCAGAGCTGTCTGATCTGCTGGTAAAAGTTCGCCGCCTGTCTGCACATTTTCGAAAGTCACCTACTGCTTCAGCCGGCCTTGCCGGCTTTCAGCGCCGTTTGCATCTTCCGGCTCACAGACTGGTGTGTGATGTCCCCACGCGTTGGAATTCAACTCTGCACATGTTGGTCAGGATATGTGAGCAGAAGAGGGCAGTTGTTGAGTACCTGCATCACCTAAGCCGTCGGGAAATGGGTCAAACTCCACACATAACACCTGAGGAGTGGAGATGGATGTCAGACCTATGTACCATCCTCCAAAACTTTGAGGACTCCACCAAGATGGTGAGTGGTGATGACGCCATTATTAGCGTCACCATACCGCTACTCTGCCTTCTAAAACGGTCTCTGCTGAAAAACAAACATGATGCATTGCAGGCGGAGCGCGATGAGTTGCAGCAAGAAACAGTAGTGGGTGTGGGTGATAACACACAGCCCAGCCTCGTCTCATCACAACGTGCAGTGGAGGACTATGACGAGGAGGAGGATGAAGACATGGAGCAACTCTCCGGCCAAATTGAGGATATGACATGCACACCAGTCATATCCTCGGTTCAGCGTGGCTGGCCAGAGGACAGGGTAGATGAGGAGGAGGAGGAGGAGGAGGAGGAGGACAGCATGTTCAGTCATCTTGTTGGTCAGGCTACTGAAGTCCTGGCTGTTAAGAGTCTGGCGCACATGGCTGACTTTATGGTAAGCTGCCTGTCTCGTGACCCTCGCGTTAAGAACATCTTGGCCGACAATCATTACTGGTTGGTAACACTGTTAGACCCACGCTACAAGGAGAACTTTTTGTCTCTTATTCCCGTGGAGGAGAGGTCAACCAAAATGCAGCAGTTCCGGAAGGCCATAGTCACGGAAGTAGGCAAAGCATTCCCCTCACAAAACGCTAGCGGCATAGGTCATGAATCAGTGGACAACCGAGGCGTACAGCCGAGAGAGGCACAAGTCCAATCCGCCAGAGGTAGGGGAACAGTCTTTAAGATGTGGGACAGTTTTCTCAGCCCCTCACGTACCACAGCCCCTGAGGTGCGGGGTAGTGCCACAAGAAATCCTAAGTTTGCCCAGATGCTGAAGGAGTACCTTGCAGATCGAACAACTGTACTCCGACATTCCTCTGTGCCTTACAATTATTGGGTATCCAAGCTGGACACGTGGCATGAATTGGCTCTCTACGCCTTGGAAGTCCTGGCCTGCCCTGCTGCTAGCGTTTTGTCAGAGCGTGTTTTTAGTGCCGCAGGTGGAATCATTACAGATAAACGCACCCGCCTGTCAACTGAAAATGCTGACAGGCTGACTCTGATCAAGATGAACAAGGGTTGGATTGGGCCAGACTTCACCACACCACCAGCAAATGAGAGCGGAATTTAAAGTTTGCCATGTACCTCCAGTCACCCATGGGTACACACTTCTGGACTTTGGATAATCGCTGGACTGCTCCTCCTTCTCCTCATGCGCCACCATGATGATGACCGTTACAAATTGCAATACTTAGGCCTTTGTTTCAGGTATACCCCCAGTGGTAAATTTTTTCGCCCATTCTTTGCAGAATGGACATTACAACGACAGGAGACCCGCTCCTTTGCAATGGGAACAATGTTTTGAGGCCCTCATGCACGTCTCTACCCAGGGACAACGTGGAGCCTCCCAATTTTTGGCTGCCCTGCCTAAGGGCTATACTATAATACACCCACTTCCTGACAATGGACACTTAATGTTTTGAGGCCCTCATGCACGTCTCTACCCAGGGACAACGTGGAGCCTCCCAATTTTTGGCTGCCCTGCCTAAGGGCTATACTATAATACACCCACTTCCTGACAATGGACACTTAATGTTTTGAGGCCCTCATGCACGTCTCTACCCAGGGACAACGTGGAGCCTCCCAATTTTTGGCTGCCCTGCCTAAGGGCTATACTATAATACACCCACTTCCTGACAATGGACACTTAATGTTTTGAGGCCCTCATGCACGTCTCTACCCAGGGACAACGTGGAGCCTCCCAATTTTTGGCTGCCCTGCCTAAGGGCTATACTATAATACACCCACTTCCTGACAATGGACACTTAATGTTTTGAGGCCCTCATGCACGTCTCTACCCAGGGACAACGTGGAGCCTCCCAATTTTTGGCTGCCCTGCCTAAGGGCTATACTATAATACACCCACTTCCTTACAATGGGCACTTCAGGTTTACAGGCCCTCATGCACGTCTGTATGCAGGGGCATTGGTGAACCTCACAATTTTGGACTGCCCTGGCAAAGGAAAATACTACAAAGACTCAGTCACTTCCTCAAAATGGGCACATTAGACTCAAGAGGCCTTCATGTACGTCTCTTCTCAGGGACATCGGAGTGCCACACAATGTTTTCACGTAAAATCTTTCATGTATTAATCTCAAAAAGTAACATACACCAGCTCTATCTCACTATTGGGTATGTGCCCTTAACATTTCTGCCATGAAAATTCATTTTGGGGTCATTTTGGAAGGTTTTCTGGTGAGTCCGTAAAAATGGCGTGAAACGCGGACAAAATTGTTCACAGCTGTGACTTTTGAGTGATAAATGCTTCAAGGGGTCTTCCCCATGCTGTTGCCATGTCATTTGAGCACTCTTCTGAGACTTTTGTGACATTTTTAGGGTTTCTACATGCTGCCGGGGGGTCATTTCACAAAAATACTCGGGTCTCCCATAGGATAACATTGGGCTCGTTGCTCGGCCCGAGTACACGAGTATCTTGGGAGGCTCGGCCCGAGCTTCGAGCACCCGAGCTTTTTAGTACTCGCTCATCACTAGTAACTATGCAAGCATGGTTACCAGCGCAACACGTCCCCCGCTCGCACGGGAGCCCACACCAGCATACGGCGGCGTACGCTGATGTGGGCTCCCGTTGGTGAGGGGGGAAAGGGGGGGGGAGTACAGTACTCACCTGGGATTCGTGGCTCCGTGATCGTGTCAGTTTGGGCAATGCGGGGGGGGGGGGGCGAGAGCTAACGTCTATTGCGTGAGGGGGGCGGGGCGTGGCGTGGGCGAGTTGCCAATGCCTGCAGGGTGCCGGGGCGAGAGGCCAATCTGTGGAGGGGGCAGAGCCTGGGCGAGCGGCTGGCCAATCCGTGTGGGGGCGCAGCCGGGGCGAGAGGCCAATCCGTGTGGGGGGGCGGGGCCATGGCGAACCCAGCGGCCAATCAGCTTTGTGTCACCGTAAGGACATGTCACGGTGACACAATGTCACAATGACACAATTTTGGAGCATGACAGACAGACAGACAGAATAAGGCAATTATATATATAGATATCAAGGTTCCAGGATGGAAGATTTAATAGATTTAAGGCCCTGTTACACGCAACGACATCGCTAACGAGATGTCGCTGGGGTCACGGAATTCGTGACGCACATCCGGTGTCGTTAGCGACGTCGTTGTGTGTGACACCTACCAGCGACCGCTAAAAATCCAAAAAACGGGAAAGATCGTTGATTGTTGACACGTCGTTCCTTTCCCAAATATCACTGCTCGTTTGGGACGCAGGTTGTTTGTCGTTCCTAAGGCATCACACATCGCTACGTGTGACACCCCGGAAACGACGAACAACAGCTTACCTGCGTCCTCCAGCAACGAGGGGGGAGTGACGTTAATGCGGCTGCTCTCCGCCCCTCCGCTTCTATTGGTGGCCCGCTGTGTGACATCACTGTGATGCTGCACAAACCGCCCCCTTAAAAAAGAGTTTCTTCGCCGGCCACAGCGGCGTCGTTAGGAAGGTATGTGCGTGTGATGGGGACTAGCAATATTGTTCGCCACGGGTAGCGATTTGCCCATGACGCACGCACGACGGGGGCGGGTGTGATCGCTAGAGAGATCGCTAGCAATGTCACAGCGTGTAAAGCGGCCTTCAGGCCTAAGCCACACGGCATGAAAATCGGAGCGAGTGGAGTGTGATAAACATCGCATTCCACTCAGACCAATATTAGCCTGTGTGTCAGCACCCATGAGCGATTATTTTCTTGGCTCCAATCGGACCGAGAAAACAATCGCAGCATGCTGCGACTGTAATGCGAGACTCTTTCTCTCACACCCATTCAAGTCTATGGGGTGAGAGAAAGATCGCACTGCACTCTCATTACACCGATGTACCATGAGTGCAGGGTGAGAATGGCAGTAGCCAGCAATGGACGAGAGAAAGAGATAAATCCCTCCCTCTCCTCCTCAGTGCTGGCCCGTCCCCCGCAGCTGTGGTCTGATCGCACGATCGGACCTCAATCGCAGTGACACTCGCATGACACTCGGCTCCTGCTGTGCTGCAACGGGAGTCGAGTGTCATGCGAGTATCGCATTTGTCCCCGTGTGGCCCCAGCCTTAGGGCAACTATCAATGATGTGATCGTAGAAAAGGGAAGGGTTGGGTTATCTGGTATAAAACTAGTGAACAATAGTGATGAGCGAGTACTAAAAAGCTCGGGTGCTCGAAGCTCGGGCCGAGCCTCCCAAGATACTCATGTACTCGGGCCGAGCAACGAGCCCAATGTTATCCTATGGGAGACCCGAGTATTTTTGTGAAATGACCCCCCGGCAGTATGGAGAAACCCTAAAAATGGCACAAAAGTCTCAGAAGAGTGCTTAAATGACATGGCAACAGCATGGGGAAGACCCCTTGAAGCATTTATCACTCAAAAGTCACAGCTGTGAACAATTTTGTCCGCGTTTTACGCCATTTTTACGGACTCACCAGAAAACCTTCCAAAATGACCCCAAAATGATTTTTCATGGCGGAAATGTTAAGGGCACATACCCAATAGTGAGATAGAGCTGGTGTATGTTACTTTTTGAGATTAATACATGAAAGATTTTACGTGAAAACATTGTGTGGCACTCCGATGTCCCTGAGAAGAGACGTACATGAAGGCCTCTTGAGTCTAATGTGCCCATTTTGAGGAAGTGAGTCTTTGTAGTATTTTCCTTTGCCAGGGCAGTCCAAAATTGTGAGGTTCACCAATGCCCCTGCATACAGACGTGCATGATGGCCTGTAAACCTGAAGTGCCCATTGTAAGGAAGTGGGTCTATTGTAGTATAGCCCTTTGGCAGGGCAGCCAAAAATTGGGAGGCTCCACGTTGTCCCTGGATAGAGACGTGCATGAGGGCCTGTAAACCTGAAGTGCCCATTGGAAGGAAGTGGGTCTATTGTAGTATAGCCCTTAGGCAGGGCAGCCAAAAATTGGGAGGCTCCACGTTGTCCCTGGATAGAGACGTGCATGAGGGCCTGTAAACCTGAAGTGCCCATTGTAAGGAAGTGGGTCTATTGTAGTATAGCCCTTAGGCAGGGCAGCCAAAAATTGGGAGGCTCCACGTTGTCCCTGGATAGAGACCTGTTAGGTTCTTAGTGCCTCCGTGCTTGCATTTAAAAACCGCACGTGTGTGCCTGTTGGTGGCAGCTTTCCGCTGCATTTGTGTGAGTTTTGCAAAAACTTGGATATAACGCACAAGTCTAGTGAATACACATCAGCACAGCATTGCAAAATGCGCAAGGGCGTTGTCAACGAACAAGGAAGTGGACGTGATGGTGGTGCAGGCAGAGACCGAGGTTGTGTGCAAGCTCTAATTTCGCCACAACAAAGGGCCACATCTAGTCGCTCGCACGTCCTATCCCAAATTCTTGGGGACCGCAGCAGTACACCGCTCTTGAACCAAGACCAGTGTCAACAGGTTGTTAGTTGGATAGCGGATAATGCTTCCAGTCAGATTGGCACCACCACAAACACTCTGTCTTCCACACGGTCAAGTGTCAGTAGCCGTGATACTGCACCGCACATTTCAGAACCTGATCCTCCTTCCTACCACCAGGCCGAGTACACGTCCACGGACATTACTGATCCCACACTTGGACACTCGGAAGAGCTGTTCGTTCACGTTTCCATTCACAAATTCTGGCCTCTCGCCAGCTCCTGTTGAAGTGGGCCATGACGAGATTGTATGTACAGATGCCCAAATATTTGAGCAGCCACGTTCTCACGAAGTTGGCAACGTGTCTCAACAAGGGGTGGACGATGATGAGACACAATTGTCAGGAAGTCAGGAGGAGGAGCAGGGTGCGGAAGAGGAAGACGACGTGGTGGATGATCCAGTAACTGACCCAACCTGGCAGGAGGATATGCAGAGCGAGGACAGCAGTGCACAGGGGGAGGGAGGCGTAGCATCACAACAGGCAGTAAGAAGCAGAGTGGTGGCCCCAGGCAGACGTCAGGCAACTGTTCCCCGGAACAACACGACACAAGGTGCCTGTACAAATGTTAGGTCTTCCCGAGTCTGGCTGTAATACTATTGTATGTATTGAGGATTTCGATTGCGTTAGGGCAATGACAACAAGAGACGAGTTCTTGGTGCAAGACGTTTATAATATGCAACCAGCAAATATGTACATAAACGGAACAAAAACACAGTAGAACATAAATACAGGAAATGCCTTCCAGGGACTGAGCGAAAGGGAATTCCCGGGACCGCGCACCGGACTCCCCCAGGGAGACCACCAAGAGCGAACCCCTATACAGGGACTGTCTGGCAATCACCCCAGAAGCCCTAAATGCGCAGCAGCCGGGACACAAAAGGGCAATAGGTAAGTCCAAAAATGTCCGTACGTGATGTGAGTCCAGAGTGGTATTAAACGGAAGGAACCGGGCAGAAGTGCCGACCAAAGACGGCAAACGGAGTCCAGGCACAGCTAGATGATACCAGATGAAGTCCAGAGTCGGTGTCGGTTGTTTTCCAAGAGGATCCGAATAACAATCAGGAACCAAAAGCAGCAGGGCAGGAGCACACAGGAAGCAGTATACTCAGGCACTGGACTAAGCTTTAGGGGCGGCTTTTAAACAGATGGACAGGAAGTAGGGCAACAGAACAGAAAACTCCATGTTAACAAAGGGCAAGCTCTTTCAAAAGAAAACTGGAAAACCCGGAACTCTGACACTGGCAGTTTTTTAAGTTGGCTCCAGATGATTCTAAAAAGGCCATTTGCAACACCTGCCATGCCAGCATCAGCAGGGGTACCAAAACTAGCAGCCTGACCACCACCAGCATGATCAGGCACATGTGAGCCAAGCACCCGACTTTGTGGGAAGTACAACAGAGTCGAGGAGCAGTGCTTGCTGATGTCACTGCTACGTCTTTGCTGGTTGTGCATGCGAGCCAATCCCCTGTCCATGCTGCCTGCGAACAAGCCTCCTCCACTCCTGCACCTGCAGTTGCCTACGCAGAAAGAACACCATTATCAAGCACGTCCTTGTCCCAGCGCAACGTTCAGTTATCCATTCAGCAAACCTTTGAACGCAGGCGCAAATACACTGCCAACACCCCACATGCCACAGTTCTAAATGCTAACATTTCGCGACTGCTTGCGCTGGAAATGTTGCCTTTTAGGCTGGTTGAGACAGAAGCATTCCGCGACCTGATGGTGGCAGCTGTCCCACGTTACTCGGTCCACAGCCGCCACTATTTCTCCCGGTGTGCCGTCCCCGCATTGCATAACTAACCACGTGTCACAAAACATCACACGTGCCCTGAACAACGCTGTTTCAGCCAAAGTCCACCTAACCACAGACACGTGGACAAGTGCATGTGGGCAAAGCCGCTACATCTCGTTGACGTCACACTGGGTTAATATTGTGCAAGCTGGGACCCAGTCTGAGCGAGGGACGGAACACGTCCTTCACACACCAAGTTTTGCAGGCCCTACCTCAGTCAGGGTTTCACACACACTCTACAGCTCCGGAATGTCATGCTCCTCAGCCTCCTCCTCCTCCTGCGCATCCTGATCCACTTTACCCTCCACACCAGTCCCAAGCTGGAAGTGTCGCGGGCGGAGGAGGGGACGGTGCGCTCTCCCACTGCTCGGGTCCGGCTGACGCAGCTCTACGGCTGCTGCTGCTCGTTGGCTCGAGCGATGGCCGGATCCCGGGGACTCGAGC
Source organism: Anomaloglossus baeobatrachus (assembly GCF_048569485.1). Lineage (NCBI taxonomy): Eukaryota > Metazoa > Chordata > Amphibia > Anura > Aromobatidae > Anomaloglossus > Anomaloglossus baeobatrachus. Next base: position 752,983,775 of record NC_134354.1, on the reverse strand, counting down.
GGCGCTACTCGCCCGTGAGTGAAAAGGGGTGGTTTGGGTTTTGGGGATATTGTCCGTGACGCCACCCACGGTTGTGGTGATTGTGTGGACACCACCGCTGCTCTGGACGGGGATCCCGGGAGCCTGTGACAGGGAGCAGCTTTGTTGTTATTTCTCCCCTCCGTGGGTAGGGGGGTTGGTTGTCCCGGGGCCTGGTGATGGGGTAGAGATGGATGACAGGCGGGTTGCGGGGCCTGATGAAGTGCAGGGTCGCAGGGGCAGCGCTGTGCCGCACGGCACGGAGGTACTCACTCAGCCCAATGATGATGACACAGTTCACGGTAAAACAAGTGGCTGGATGGACGGGTCACTCGGACGGCTGCGGTTGTTCCTCCCTGCAGGTTAGTGATGACTGTCTCTCCCTGCACCTAAGTTAAGTGTTGGTAGTGATGGTTTCCCAACGGTAACCCGCTCCCTGACCTGGATATGGGCCGGAGGAGCCCCTTTTGCCCACAGGCGATGGCACTGGGAGACGGTTGCCCTTGGCGGTGGCTGTGTCTCCCCTTCACGGTTGTACGGTTGCCTTCTATCTGGACTTTGCTGTTTGAAAACCCTGAGGTCCCCTTCACTAACGGATTTGGCAAATTCACGGCGACACCAAGCCTTGCCGGGATCCGAAAGTCCTCTGCCAATGGTGCTGGCTTCTCTTTGTATACCGGTCCGGTACGGCCGGGTCACCACCCGTCCACGGTCCTTACGGCAGACTCCAATCGGCCTCCACTGCAGACGGTCACCACATCCTGCCAACCTTGCTGTCCTGTCCAGGCCACACACCCGGACCAACTTCAGGCTCTTTGCTGTCACTTTTCTCCTCTCTACTACTTTCCTCCTTCCACTTCCTTAGCTTAACTCTCACTGCCTGTGTTTTCCCTCCTCCTCGGTGGGTGGAGACCAACCGCCTGGCTCCACACCCTGGTGTGGACAACAGCCCCTGGGGAAGGCAACAAGGATTTTGTGTTTTGACTATGATATGCCTGCAGGGAGTGTGGGGTGTTTAAGTGTTGTGCTCTGTGGCCCCTGGCTTGTCCAGGGCGACACAGAAGCACTGCAGCACTGCCTCGGCGAAGCGGCAACAGGCAGTGCTGAAGCTAATCTGCATAGGTGACAAACCCCACAATGCAGAAGAGGTGTGGACAGCTCTGAAACAGCAGGCAGATCACTGGCTCACAACTCTGAACCTAAAGCCAGGAAAGGTCGTGTGTGACAATGGCCGGAACCTGGTGGCGGCTTTGAGGCGAGGCCAGCTGACACATGTTCCATGCGTGGCCCATGTGCTCAACCTCGTGGTTCAGCGGTTTCTAAAGTCATACTCAGAGCTGTCTGATCTGCTGGTAAAAGTTCGCCGCCTGTCTGCACATTTTCGAAAGTCACCTACTGCTTCAGCCGGCCTTGCCGGCTTAAGACGCCGTTTGCATCTTCCGGCACACAGACTGGTGTGTGATGTCCCCACGCGTTGGAATTCAATTCTGCACAAGTTGGTCAGGATATGTGAGCAGAAGAGGGCAGTTGTTGAGTACCTGCATCACCTAAGCCGTCGGGAAATGGGTCAAACTCCACACATAACACCTGAGGAGTGGAGATGGATGTCCGACCTATGCACCATCCGCCAAAACTTTGAGGACTCCACCAAGATGGTGAGCGGCGATGACGACATTATTAGCGTCACCATACCGCTTCTCTGCCTTCTAAAATGGTCTCTGCTCAAAAAACAACCATGATGCATTGCAGGCGGAGCGCGATGAGTTTGAGCAAGAAACAGTAGTGGGTGTGGGTGATGATAACACACAGCCCAGCCTCGTCTCATCACAACGTGCAGTGGAGGACTATGACGAGGAGGAGGATGAAGACATGGAGCAACTCTCTGGCCAAATTGAGGATATGACATGCAGTCATATCCTCGGTTCAGCGTGGCTGGCCAGAGGACAGGGTAGATGATGAGGAGGAGGAGGAGGAGGACAGCATGTTCAGTCATCGTGTTGGTCAGGATACTGAAGTGATGGCTGTTAAGAGTCTGGCACACATGGCTGACTTTATGGTAAGCTGCCTGTCTCGTGACCCTCGCGTTAAGAACATCTTGGCCGACAATCATTACTGGTTGGTAACACTGTTAGACCCAAAGGAGAACTTTATGTCTCTTATTCCCGAGGCGGAGAGGTCAGGCAAAATGCAGCAGTTCCAGAAGGCCATAGTCACGGAAGTAGGCAAAGCATTCCCCTCACAAAACGCTAGCGGCATAGGTCATGAATCAGTGGACAACCGAGGCGTACAGCCGAGAGAGGCACAAGTCCAATCCGCCAGAGGTAGGGGAACAGTCTTTAAGATGTGGGACAGTTTTCTCAGCCCCTCACGTACCACAGCCCCTGAGGTGCGGGGTAGTGCCACAAGAAATCCTAAGTTTGCCCAGATGCTGAAGGAGTACCTTGCAGATCGAACAACTGTACTCCGACATTCCTCTGTGCCTTACAATTATTGGGTATCCAAGCTGGACACGTGGCATGAATTGGCTCTCTACGCCTTGGAAGGCCTGGCCTGCCCTGCTGCTAGCGTTTTGTCAGAGCGTGTTTTTAGTGCCGCAGGTGGAATCATTACAGATAAACGCACCCGCCTGTCAACTGTAAATGCTGACAGGCTGACTCTGATCAAGATGAACAAGGGTTGGATTGGGCCAGACTTCACCACACCACCAGCAAATGAGAGCGTAATTTAAAGTTTGCCATGTACCTCCACTCACCCATGGGTACACACTTCTGGACTTTGGATAATCGCTGGACTGCTCCTCCTTCTCCTCATGCGCCACCATGATGATGACCGTTACAAATTGCAATACTTAGGCCTTTGTTTCAGGTATACCCCCAGTGGTAAATTTTTTCGCCCATTCTTTGCAGAATGGTCATTACAACGACAGGAGACCAGCTCCTTTGCAATGGGAACAATGTTTTGAGGCCCTCATGCACGTCTCTACCCAGGGACAACGTGGAGCCTCCCAATTTTTGGCTGCCCTGCCTAAGGGCTATACTACAATAGACCCACTTCCTTCCAATGGGCACTTCAGGTTTACAGGCCCTCATGCACGTCTCTATCCAGGGACAACGTGGAGCCTCCCAATTTTTGGCTGCCCTGCCTAAGGGCTATACTACAATAGACCCACTTACTTACAATGGGCACTTCATGTTTACAGGCCCTTATGCACGTCTCTATCCAGGGACAATATGGAGCCTGACGCTGCCACTGACTGCCACACACATGCTGTTTTTAAATGCAAGCACGGACGCAATAAGAACCTAACTGGTTTTTAGGAGCGACAATTACTGAGAAGTCTGACACTATCAGACACTGCTGACTGACGTGTATTATACACTAGACTTGTGCGTTATATAATAGTTTGTGCAAAACGCGCACCTGTACCCTGCCACCGACTGCCACACACATGCTGTTTTTAAATGCAAGCACGGATGCAATAAGAACCTAACTGGTTTTTAGGAGCGACAATTACTGAGAAGTCTGACACTATCAGACACTGCTGACTGACGTGTATTATACACTAGACTTGTGCGTTATATAATAGTTTGTGCAAAACGCGCACCTGTACCCTGCCACCGACTGCCACACACATGCTGTTTTTAAATGCAAGCACGGACGCAATAAGAACCTAACTGGTTTTTAGGAGCGACAATTACTGAGAAGTCTGACACTATCAGACACTGCTGACTGACGTGTATTATACACTAGACTTGTGCGTTATATAATAGTTTGTGCAAAATGCGCACCTGTACGCTGCCACCGACTGCCACACACGTGCTGTTTTTAAATGCAAGCACGGACGCAATAAGAACCTAACTGGTTTTTAGGAGCGACAATTACTGAGAAGTCTGACACTATCAGACACTGCTGACTGACGTGTATTATACACTAGACTTGTGCGTTATATAATAGTTTGTGCAAAACGCGCACCTGTACCCTGCCACCGACTGCCACACACATGCTGTTTTTAAATGCAAGCACGGACGCAATAAGAACCTAACTGGTTTTTAGGAGCGACAATTACTGAGAAGTCTGACACTATCAGACACTGCTGACTGACGTGTATTATACACTAGACTTGTGCGTTATATAATAGTTTGTGCAAAATGCGCACCTGTACGCTGCCACCGACTGCCACACACGTGCTGTTTTTAAATGCAAGCACGGACGCAATAAGAACCTAACTGGTTTTTAGGAGCGACAATTACTGAGAAGTCTGACACTATCAGACACTGCTGACTGACGTGTATTATACACTAGACTTGTGCGTTATATAATAGTTTGTGCAAAACGCGCACCTGTACCCTGCCACCGACTGCCACACACATGCTGTTTTTAAATGCAAGCACGGACGCAATAAGAACCTAACTGGTTTTTAGGAGCGACAATTACTGAGAAGTCTGACACTATCAGACACTGCTGACTGACGTGTATTATACACTAGACTTGTGCGTTATATAATAGTTTGTGCAAAACGCGCACCTGTACCCTGCCACCGACTGCCACACACATGCTGTTTTTAAATGCAAGCACGGACGCAATAAGAACCTAACTGGTTTTTAGGAGCGACAATTACTGAGAAGTCTGACACTATCAGACACTGCTGACTGACGTGTATTATACACTAGACTTGTGCGTTATATAATAGTTTGTGCAAAACGCGCACCTGTACCCTGCCACCGACTGCCACACACGTGCAGTTTTTAAATGCAAGCACGGACGCAATAAGAACCTAACTGGTTTTTAGGAGCGACAATTACTGAGAAGTCTGACACTATCAGACACTGCTGACTGACGTGTATTATACACTAGACTTGTGCGTTATATAATAGTTTGTGCAAAATGCGCACCTGTACGCTGCCACCGACTGCCACACATGTGCTGTTTTTAAATGCAAGCACGGACGCAATAAGAACCTAACTGGTTTTTAGGAGCGACAATTACTGAGAAGTCTGACACTATCAGACACTGCTGACTGACGTGTATTATACACTAGACTTGTGCGTTATATAATAGTTTGTGCAAAACGCGCACCTGTACCCTGCCACCGACTGCCACACACGTGCTGTTTTTAAATGCAAGCACGGACGCAATAAGAACCTAACTGTTTTTTAGGAGCGACAATTACTGAGAAGTCTGACACTATCAGACACTGCTGACTGACGTGTATTATACACTAGACTTGTGCGTTATATAATAGTTTGTGCAAAACGCGCACCTGTACGCTGCCACCGACTGCCACACACGTGCTGTTTTTAAATGCAAGCACGGACGCAATAAGAACCTAACTGGTTTTTAGGAGCGACAATTACTGAGAAGTCTGACACTATCAGACACTGCTGACTGACGTGTATTATACACTAGACTTGTGCGTTATATAATAGTTTGTGCAAAACGCGCACCTGTACGCTGCCACCGACTGCCACACACGTGCTGTTTTTAAATGCAAGCACGGACGCAATAAGAACCTAACTTGTTTTTAGGAGCGACAATTACTGAGAAGTCTGACACTATCAGACACTGCTGACTGACGTGTATTATACACTAGACTTGTGCGTTATATAATAGTTTGTGCAAAACGCGCACCTGTACGCTGCCACCGACTGCCACACACGTGCTGTTTTTAAATGCAAGCACGGACGCAATAAGAACCTAACTGGTTTTTAGGAGCGACAATTACTGAGAAGTCTGACACTATCAGACACTGCTGACTGACGTGTATTATACACTAGACTTGTGCGTTATATAATAGTTTGTGCAAAACGCGCACCTGTACGCTGCCACCGACTGCCACACACGTGCTGTTTTTAAATGCAAGCACGGACGCAATAAGAACCTAACTGGTTTTTAGGAGCGACAATTACTGAGAAGTCTGACACTATCAGACACTGCTGACTGACGTGTATTATACACTAGACTTGTGCGTTATATAATAGTTTGTGCAAAACGCGCACCTGTACCCTGCCACCGACTGCCACACACGTGCTGTTTTTAAATGCAAGCACGGACGCAATAAGAACCTAACTGGTTTTTAGGAGCGACAATTACTGAGAAGTCTGACACTATCAGACACTGCTGACTGACGTGTATTATACACTAGACTTGTGCGTTATATAATAGTTTGTGCAAAACGCGCACCTGTACGCTGCCACACACGTGCTGTTTTTAAATGCAAGCACGGACGCAATAAGAACCTAACTGGTTTTTAGGAGCGACAATTACTGAGAAGTCTGACACTATCTGGACTGTTTTACACTGTGTACACCAGCCCCAGATATGATGAAGGCTGGTATACGGTCACCACTACCCTGCCTGCCTGCCTGTATACTGCTACAATAGTCCTGACAAGGACTCTTCTGGTCACTAGCCTGTATTCCGACCTGGCTATACCCTGCCTGTATATAGCAACAATAGTCCTGAGAAGGACTCTGCTCCTGTACTCCGACCTGGCTATACCCTGCCTGCCTGTATACAACTAGAATAGTCCTGAGAAGGACTTCTGGTCACACTGTTTGCAGCCCTGCTCCGGAACTAACTATAAAGGGCTGCAAAGCTTTCCCTGAATCAGCGACACTCTCCCTGCACTGACTGTCTGGATAGTTGTGAGCAGAGCACAGCGCGCCGGCCGATATAAAGGCTCGGTCACGCTGTGCAGGCCGGCCAATCACTGCAATTCCACAACTAACAGGACTGTGGCATTGCAGTGGTCTGCCAGCCAATCCCTGCATGAGGGCTGGCTCTCAAAAGAGCGCCAACATGCAGAAATGAAGACCACGAGTACAGCACGAGTATCGCGAGATTACTCGGTCCCCGCCGAGCAGCCCGAGTACAGCGATACTCGTGCGAGTACCGAGTAGTGACAAGCATGCTCGCTCATCACTAGTGAACAACATTGTATTCTCGTTTTTGTGCTTTCATGTCCTACTCTTCTTCCAAGAACCATACTTTGTTTTCTTCTGCCAACCCAACGCATGATGAACTTTAATTTTTGCCTGACTTTTTTTTTAGATTTTACTGACACCTGCCATTAAACTTTACAATGTACAATGTACTGGAAAAACGGGGAAAAATCCAAATGTAAAATGGTGAAAAAAAGAGAATTCAGAAATTATTTTTCTGGGTTTTGTTTTTATATAATTCATTGAGCAATAAAAGTTGCCTGGAAACACAATTCTTCAAATTTGGTTTGTGCTGCTGTGACGCCCTGGACAAGCCAGGGATCACAGGTAATGGCATCACCACACCCTACACCCCGGTTAGGCACACCTAAGCTAGACCTGAAATCCTTGTTACCTTCCTCCAGGGGCTGATGTCCACACCAGGGGGTGGAGCCAGGTGGTTGGTCTCCACCCACCAAGGAGTTCACAGTCCTGGAGGCAGGAAAACCAGGCAGATTAGATTTGGAGTTTGAAGTAGAAGGAGGGACAGTAGTGAAAGAGAAAAAGTGACAGTTTGAAAGCCTGAAGTTGGTCCGGGTGTGTGCCCCGGACCGAGACAGCAAGGTTAGCAGACGGCGGTGACCGTCTGCAGGAGTGGCCTATCGGAGTTACCGTAAGGACTGCGGACTTGTGGTGGCCCGGCGGTACCGGACCGGTACACAAGGAGAAGCCAGCACCATTGGCAGGGGCCTTTCGGATCCTGGCAAGGCTAGGAGTCGCCGTGAATTTGCCAAATCCGTCAGTGAAGGGGACCTCCGGGTCTCCAAACAACTAAGTCCCGATTGAAGGCAACAGTCCAACCGTATGAGAGAGACACCGCCACCGCCAAGGCACCAGTTTCTCAGGGCCAGCGCCTGCGGGCAAAAGAGGGGCTCCTCCGGCCCATATCCAAGTCGGGGAGCGGGTTACCGGTGGGAATCCATCGCTACCAACATTGAACATAGGTGCAGGAAAAGGGACAGTCACCGTTACCTACCGGGGAAAAGCAACAGCAGCCGTCCGTGGGAACTGTCTTTCCAGCCGTGTGTTTTACCGAGAACAGTGTCATCGTCTCAGGCTGAGTGAGTACCACCGTGCCGTGCGTCACAGTGCTGCCCCTGCGACCCTGCACCTCACCAGGCCCCGCACCTGGCCTGCCATCCTTCATCCTCCACCCCATCACTGGGCCCCGGGACAACCAACCCTTACCCACGGAGGGGAGAACTAATAACTCTGCTGCTCCCTGTCACCGTTCCCGGGATCCCCATACAGAGCAGCGGTGGTGTTACCAAAAATCACCACAACCGTGGGGGGCGTCACGGACAATAAATCCCCAAAACCCAAACCTCTTTTCACTCACGGGCGAGGAGCGCCGCTCGAGTCCCCGGGATCCGGCCCATCGCTCGAGCCACCGAGCAGCAGCGGCAGCCGGACCCGAGCAGTGGTAGAGCGCAGCGTCCCCTCCTCCGCCCGCGACACTGCCATTTTCCAAGACATGTAACTTATTTATTTTTCTGTCGAGGGAGTTTTGGAAGGGATTTTTCATATGTGCTTGGCAGCAGTTTTTAGTGGCACCATATAGAGGGATAAGTAACATTTTGATTCGCCTGTATTACATATTTTTGGGGAGCTGTGGAGGTAATGAAGGACAAATAGAAGCATATGTGTACTTGTACCATTGATTTGTGAAACGATAGTTGAGTGATAGTGATTATTTCACCCAAACTGCAGTGGAGCACAGTGCACTAAATTTTCTGGTTCATCTTTTTGGCTGTCAGTAATTTTTGACTGGACATAAATCTGTATGTCCGGGGTAAGTTTGGCACAACCTGCTACTGAAAGAGGGGGTGCTGGGCCGCTCGGACGGTGCACTCGTTCACCAAGGAGACATTGCGTGGAAATGACTTTGGGTGAGGTGCATGAGACTTACTGGTTTCTTTAGGCTGGTGTTCATTGCTTCGTTGGCAGCCATCATTGTAGACAGTCAGTAACACACGCAACACCAGAGGTTGCTTGGCCAACCAGAATTATCCACTTTTATTCTTCACACCGTTATGACAGACATGGCCTTCCTTTCCTTCCTTCTTCTCAATGTGGGGTACTGTCTATCCCCTGCTATCTTGGATCACGCCCTCAAGCTCTGGGGTCTATGTCTCCTTTCCCGTAACTTGGTTCACCTATGTCCAATTCTCGACCGCAAACATTCTATAGCCGGACAACTCTCCAAACCCGCTGGGGTGAGCCGTAGGCTCCGGACCTCTCGAGGTTACTTCAGGGTTCCCTGACTGTCCCTAGCACTGAGGCATCATCTCAGACTTGAACCCAATTCTATACTGGTCCCCTTTCGAGCCTTCCCTCCTGTCCTGTTTTCTGCCATTTGTCACTCCTCCCTTCTACTAATTTAACCCTATCTTATCTAGCATCTAATCTATACTTGACTCGCCACTAGATGGCAGCCGTTAATACAAATACATACCATATTCAACAGTCTATAAAACATGGTACATGCACACAGTGGGGCGCAGCCCCTTTTTTACCCTACAACTCACCTACTATTCTCATCATGCTTGAGAACTGTCAAGCGAAAATGCAAAACGTTGCAAATTTTTGGCTTGTGCCAAACTATGCCTTATTTAAGCCAGCAAACTTATTTACTTCTAATACTAAATTCATCCCCAATCTTTACTGTATATCTTCTTTTACGCTTTCGTAACCTCCCGTCGTTACGGCTGTGACATAGATAACAAATATAATTGCAGGTTTCGAACCGTCTGAAATATGAACTTATAATACGTCTTGTAGGATTTAATGTTATCACTTGAGAAGTAGCATAAAGCTGATTCATTTGTTACCGCGTTAGTGGAAATATTGAAGGTGTTTAATATAGGCTGACATATTTCTTTATTATTGTATTATTTCTCTGCTGCTCTTCAGACTAAGAAATCACATACCGTAAAGATATATCACCAGCCATGTGCGGGCAGCCACGGCTAATGAAACTCCAACCACTTTTGTCAATGGTACGAAATGCACTTTATCAAGGAGAAAACTGGATGGGTGGAAATGCATAAAGCTCTCATTGAACTCAATGGGGTCCATATATTTGAATAGCAAGCTCCCGCTAGTGATGGATGCTGGATAAAAAGGATTTAATCATTTCATGGAGTTTTTTCATGACTTAAAGCTTTGGCACTTCATTATATTATACCCAAATGTGTTGGAAAGTGGTAATCCAACCCTAAAATTCCCAACGATACCTTAATCAAAGGGGTCAGTTGTTCAAGACATCAGTTGATGAATAAAAATGGGACCACAATTTTTCGTTGCAAATGGGCCCCATGTTATCATCATTTTTTCCACTGCTCCTTGGTCAATTCAAACTTAATAGTGAAAGTGAAGAGACAGAAGAATTTGCTTAAATTTTGTTAGGAAATTTGATTCGGCATATTCCGGCTCTTATCTTCTATCTCGTCTTTTTTTGGCACTCGAAGTCTGCAGCATTCGGACTAGAATGTGTTGTCATGAGCAGGTGATCCAGAAGTTGATGGCAGCTGGAAGATGCCAAAAATGGCCCAGTAAAGATGGCAGTGGTGGCTGGATCAAAAAAATGACCAAACTGGAGTGCATGGGAAAACAGGAAACACCGAGGTCAAGTTTTATTATTTTTTTAGCTCCTTTCTGGACCCTTATATTATAGCTGAGATATCCGTGGAAAACACACACATTTTTCACGGACGTGTGGAAGGTGCGTATGGCTCTCCATGTGCCGTGGTTTTGCACACATGTGTTCTCTGTGTGCTATCTGTGATCAGGAATTTTATACTCCCCTGCAGCTGTCTGTGGTGCTGCTGTTTCCAGATCCGCGGTGCAATGAATATGCATGAGCATCATGTGAGGGCCCTAAAGCAAGTGACAGCATTGCCGAAGACAGCAGGAACTTTTATACTCACCTGTCTCCAGTGCTGCTGCTGCTTCCGGGTCCACGGTGCAATGAATATGCATGAGCATAATGAGCGGATCCTAAAGCAAGTGACAGCAGTGCTAAAGACAGCAAGAACTTCTATACTCCCTGTCCCCAGCACTGCTGCTGCTTCCAGGTCTACAGTGCAGTGAATATGCATGATCATAATGAGCGGGCCCTGAAGCAAATGGCAGCAGTGCTGAAGACAGCAGGAACCTCTATACTCATCTGTCCCCAGCACTGCTGCTGCTTCCGGGTCCACGGTGCAGTGAATATACATGCGCATCATGAGCGGGCCCTGAAGCAAGTGACAGCAGTGCTGAAGAAAGCAGGAACCTCTATACTCATCTGTCTCCAGCGCTGCTGCTGCTTCCGTGTCCACGGTGCAGTGAATATGCATGAGCATAATGAGCGGGCCCTGAAGCAAGTGACAGTAGCACTGAAGACAACAGTGCTGGAGATAGGTGAGTATTGAAAATCATTTAATTTCAAAGACACGTGTTTTCTCCACTACATGTTACACGATAAAAACACACTAATGTCACACTGTGTGGTCTGTGTGACATCCGTGCTGCTAGAAAAAAATGGACTTATCTCCATGCAGAACAAACAGACACGCGTGTCCTCCATATGGACCCTTCGGTCCCTGTGAAAGCACTGATGTGTGAGCAGACCCATTGATTTTAATGGATATGTGTATATCCGTGATTGCGGTATGTACAGTCAGGGCCAGAAATATTTGGACAGTGACACAAGTTTTGTTATTTTAGCTGTTTACAAAAACATGTTCAGAAATACAATTATATATATAATATGGGCTGAAAGTTCACACTCCCAGCTGCAATATGAGAGTTTTCACATCCAAATCAGAGAAAGGGTTTAGGAATCATAGCTCTGTAATGCATAGCCTCCTCTTTTTCAAGGGACCAAAAGTAATTGGACAAGGGACTCTAAGGGCTGCAATTAACTCTGAAGGCGTCTCCCTCGTTAACCTGTAATCAATGAAGTAGTTAAAAGGTCTGGGGTTGATTACAGGTGTGTGGTTTTGCATTTGGAAGCTGTTGCTGTGACCAGACAACATGCGGTCTAAGGAACTCTCAATTGAGGTGAAGCAGAACATCCTGAGGCTGAAAAAAAAGAAAAAATCCATCAGAGAGATAGCAGACATGCTTGGAGTAGCAAAATCAACAGTCGGGTACATTCTGAGAAAAAAGGAATTGACTGGTGAGCTTGGGAACTCAAAAAGGCCTGGGCGTCCACGGATGACAACAGTGGTGGATGATCGCTGCATACTTTCTTTGGTGAAGAAGAACCCGTTCACAACATCAACTGAAGTCCAGAACACTCTCAGTGAAGTAGGTGTATCTGTCTCTAAGTCAACAGTAAAGAGAAGACTCCATGAAAGTAAATACAAAGGGTTCACATCTAGATGCAAACCATTCATCAATTCCAAAATTAGACAGGCCAGAGTTAAATTTGCTGAAAAACACCTCATGAAGCCAGCTCAGTTCTGGAAAAGTATTCTATGGACAGATGAGACAAAGATCAACCTGTACCAGAATGATGGGAAGAAAAAAGTTTGGAGAAGAAAGGGAACGGCACATGATCCAAGGCACACCACATCCTCTGTAAAACATGGTGGAGGCAACGTGATGGCATGGACATGCATGGCTTTCAATGGCACTTGGTCACTTGTGTTTATTGATGACATAACAGCAGATAAGAGTAGCCGGATGAATTCTGAAGTGTACCGGGATATACTTTCAGCCCAGATTCAGCCAAATGCCGCAAAGTTGATCGGACGGTGCTTCATAGTACAGATGGACAATGACCCCAGGCATACAGCCAAAGCTACCCAGGAGTTCATGAGTGCAAAAAAGTGGAACATTCTGCAATGGCCAAGTCAATCACCAGATCTTAACCCAATTGAGCATGCATTTCACTTGCTCAAATCCAGACTTAAGACGGAAAGACCCACAAACAAGCAAGACCTGAAGGCTGCGGCTGTAAAGGCCTGGCAAAGCATTAAGAAGGAGGAAACCCAGCGTTTGGTGATGTCCATGGGTTCCAGACTTAAGGCAGTGATTGCCTCCAAAGGATTCGCAACAAAATATTGAAAATAAAAATATTTTGTTTGGGTTTGGTTTATTTGTCCAATTACTTTTGACCTCCTAAAATGTGGAGTGTTTGTAAAGAAATGTGTCCAATTCCTACAATTTCTATCAGATAGTTTTGTTCAAACCTTCAAATTAAACGTTACAATCTGCACTTGAATTCTGTTGTAGAGGTTTCATTTCAAATCCAATGTGGTGGCATGCAGAGCCCAACTCGCGAAAATTGTGTCACTGTCCAAATATTTCTGGACCTAACTGTATATAAACAGTGTCACACATACCGGAATCACTGACGTGTGAAGAGGCCTAAATGGTAGCCGTCCAACCAACATTTTGCTCCTTTCATGCCAGTCAAATTGCAAAAATGTCAGGTTTTTTTGTAAAAGTAGAGGGAATTTGATTTGCTAATTTCTAAAGTAAAATGTGATGATTCCTGTGTTCATTGCTTATCCTGGATACAATGAGTGGCTGTCTGTTATGCTATGGAATTAGGGCCATGCTGAGCTGTCAGTTTGGTGAGTGACAGCTCCGTAACCCAATCTGATTCTGGGAGGTGCTGGGTTATTCGGGTGTTCCCTGTTCCCGGGATTGTCCGGCTACTTAGCTGAGCGGTCTCTCCTGGATTTCTGCCAGTCATAGCATTTTATTTATGTCATGAGTCTCAAGCTTGGCTTGCTAAATGGGCCGCATGTACAACATATTTGAGTTGATGGGCCACATTCCTTGTGTGGCAAGATGATGGTTTACAATGATACCATTTGCTTTCTATACGACTTTTTGATGACTTTTTGTTTTGTTTTTGTCGGTCATTATAATGAAAAAGCTGGGGCAGATTAGACCAATTTGGAGGCGCCAATACCAAACAATGCATTGTTTTGGTTTGCTTTAGTTTTTACATAAGAGTTTTTATTGACAAAATATTGTTTCATACTTTACTATTAAAATCTGGGGATTTGTTTCGATTTTGGAACCTATATGGAACTGTCCCTTGCCTGATTGCTGATCTAATACTCAGCAATACACAGTATTAGGTATGCCAGTCTTATGCCAGCTTTACATGAGTCGACCGATCGTGCGATTTCACGATCGATCGTACCCGCCACCGTCGTTTGTGCGTCACGGGCAAATCGCTGCCCATGTCGCACAAAGTCGTGAAACCCCCGTCACACGTACTTACCTGCTGAGCGACGTCACTGTGGGCGGCGAACATCCTCTTCCTGAAGGGGGAGGGACGTTCGGCGTCACAGCGACATCAAACAGCCGCCGGCCAATAGAAGCGGAGGGGCGGAGATGAGCAGGACGTAAACATCCCACCCACCTCCTTCCTTCCGCATAGCCGCCGAGAGCTGCGGGACGCAGGTAAGCTGTGTTTATCGTTCCCGGGGTGTCACACGGAGCGATGTGTACTACCCCGGGTACGATGAACAACCAGCGCCATTTTAATTAAACAATTTTTTAAAACTGAGCGACGAGTACACGACTCACGATTTGTGAGCGATACTGCGTCGCTCGGAGGTGTCACACGAGACGACGTGGTGAATGATGCCGGATGTGCGTCACGAAAACCGTGACCCTGACAATGCATCTAACGATAGCTCGTCTCGTGTCAAGTCCGCATTACACTGATACTTTACCTGTTAGACCGTGATTATTGCAGAGCCTTACAAGCCATCATTACTCACTTGCCTAAAGGCCATTACTTGGCCTCGGGTTGCCATGGTAACTATTGGCACCATTTCACACCCGCTGATCATGATGTTGGCTCTGCCATCATTGCATTCATATACAGAAAGTATAGCAGATATCATGAAGGGTTAAAAAAATCCTACTCCCCGTATTTAAGTCTCAGGAGCTCAGGTACCCTGCGGGCCAAAAAAAACAACTTTAGCGGTTGCATATGGCCTCCAGGCTTTGTGTTTGAGACCCCTGGTTTAAGTGGTGCTGTTGGCCTGCATTCCTGTTGTCTCTTTGTTGTGATTATTGCTGCCTGACCTTGGACCTCCTCTGACCACCCATTTACCTTGACCCTTACCTTTGTTCCATTGTACTCCTGATATTCTGACCATGGACCGCTATCTGACTTCTCCTCTGTTTACTCCCTGTATCCATGATGCCTCCTCCTGGTAGTCTGACTTGGCCACTAACTAACTACTCCTGTGTTTACTCCCTGCATCCATGACGTGTCCTCCTAATATCCTGACCTGGACCACTAACTGACTATTCCTGTGTTTACTCCCTGTATCCATAACGCATCCTCCTGGTATTCTGACCCCGGACCATGACCTGACTACGCCGCTGTTTACTCCCTGTAACCCCGATACATCCTACTGGTATTTTGACCCCGGATTATTACAAGTCCTTTATTTACTCCCAGTATCCACAATGCGTCCTCCTGGTATTCTGACCCCATACCATGACCTGACTATAACTCTGTTTACCCCTTTTATCCACAATGAGCTCTCCTGGTGTCTGACCCCAGAACATCTAAGTAACCTGCCTCTTAGATTGCCCGTGAGTAAGTGACTAGTGTCACATAAAGTCAATGAATTCATTGAACTCCGAAGGGATAATCTATCCTCTAAGGGCCACCTGTCCAAATTCTAATAAAATAACTGCAATTGGGAATACTGGAGGGAAAAGAATTATGTATGTGATTCACACATTCACCACATTTCAAATTAGAAAATCTATTTAATGCAGTGGCATAACAGAAATGTTGAATAATGCAAAAAATGCAAAAGAGTAACATGTTGACCACTAATTGATGTAACTATATCTCCTAGGATGTCTGCTATAGAAAATGCTCTATGTATGAAGCTCTACAGTATATATTGCTATATGTCAGTGGTTTGGTAAAAGTAAAGGGGTTTATCTGGGACTTTTTTTTATTTTTTCTTATGGGGCTGAATACTAGCAAGTAGGTAGTTGCTATCTACCTTTTTGTTGTGCTTGGCACAGATTTCTGCCAGTTAAAGGGTGCTTTACACCCTGCTACATCACTAGCGATTGCTAGCGATGTTGTGAGCAATAGCACCTGCCCCCGTCGTTCGTGCGACATTTGGTGATTGCTGCCGTAGCGAACAATATCGCTACGGCAGCGTCACACGCACATACCTGGTCAGCGACGTCGCTGTGAGCGCCGAACAATCCCTCCTTCAAGGGGGAGGTGCGTTCGACGTCACAGCGGCGTCACAAAACAGCTGCCCAATAGAAGCGGAGGGGCGGAGATGAGCGGCCGGAACATGCCGCCCACCTTCTTCCTTCCTCATTGCCGGTGGACGCAGGTAAGGAGATGTTCGTCGTTCCTGCGGTGTCACACATAGCGATGTGTGATGCCGCAGGAACAATGAACAACCAGCGGCATGCACCAACGATATTTTGAAAAGGAGCGACGTGTCAACGATCAACGATTTTTGACGGTTTTGCGATCGTTGATCGTCACTCCTTGGTGTCACTCGATGTTGCTAACGGCGCCGGATGTGCGTCACAAACACCGTGACCCCGATGATATATCGTTAGCGATGTCGCAGTGTGTAAAGCACCCTTAAGAGCAGTCACAGACCGCTCCAGCTGGCAATTCCCCTGTTTCTGCTGACCTCACATTGACAGAGCTGTAATGCCTGTGGACGAGGCATTACAGCCGATGTTATTCTGATTGACACCCGGCTTCTTGCTGCCCTAAAGAAGAGGAATGACATTGTAACTTGGAATGGGGGCACTTAATCCCGCCCTGAGGCTAGGGACCTTAAGCTGCCCTTTATACCAGAGGTACTTCAGATGGTGAATAGGTCTGAACTACCAGGGAAGCCCTGACTCCTGATCAGACTGGGTCTGATACCCCCTCTCCCCCACCCCCGAGGAGGGCCGGAACAGATGAATCCCACAACGACCGACAGACAGGGGAAAATCAAAGCACAAACTCACTGCATGCACACATGGGGGTAAAGACAACACGTGCTCAGGTAGAAATAAAGTGCAGGGAGGAAATTAACAAATGATGATATTTCCACCACACGCCAAATAGCATACAACAGTTCACCAATAGCTAGATCACAACACAGAATGTCCAGTATCACTAGAGCTATGATCGGCATGGAGAAACAGGCTCCACCATCTTTTAAAGGGCGAAGGCGGCTGTGATAGGTCTCCAGAAACCCATGACCCTAGCAGCAATTCCCAGGCCAGCAGGAATTAACTCCTGCTAGACCGATGACCAGTGAGCACAAAATTGCCTGACTTCTGGGTCTCAGCATTCTCTGACTCCGTGCCAACACCACCACTCCCTTCTGCAGGATTGGCACGGGTTCCTCACAAGGTTCCCCACCTGGAAAACTCCTGGACAATGGCATCTGCCTTAGTGTATTTAGAACCAGGATGGTAGGTAATGAAAAAATTAAACCTGTTAAAGATTAATGACTACCGAGCTTGTCTCGGAGAAAGGCACTTTGCTTACTCGAGATGCGGGAGACTTTTATGGTCTGTAATAACAGTGACAGGGTGAATAGCTTCCACCAAAAAGTGTTGTCATTCCTCAAATGCCAATTTGATGAGTAATTTCCTATTACCTATGTCATAATTACGTTTGGCTGGTGACAACTTCTTAGAAAAGAATGCACATGGGCGAAGTTTACCAACTGAATGACCCTGAGACAAAACGGTCCCCACCCCTATCTCAGAACTGTCAAACCTCATAGTAAAGGGAAGGGACACATCGGACTGTATAAGTACTGGTGCTGACTCAAAGCATTTTCCACCATCTTTTAAAGGGTGGAGGCGGCTGTAATAGGTCTTCAGTAACCTATGACACTAGCAGTGTCTCTGACTGAGCAACTCAAAAGCACCAGGTGGCATGTCAGACTCTGCAGTGTGAACAGGGTCAGAAGTCACCATGACGCCTGGTGAGTATAGAGCAGAACACCACATCACACCTGTGGAGGATTCTGTACAAGATTGTCACAACGTGCACCATGATATTATGTTGTAACTTCCAGCTCTGGTGAGGAATCTGTGTGAAATTGCGGAAGGTCACTATGTCAACATATCACAACGTGCGCCGCCATCTTAGGCTGCTTTCACACCTCCGGTTTCTGCAATGCGGCACAATCCGGCACTTTGCAGGAAAATCGCAACCGTTTTTTTATTGCTGCCGGTTGTGTTTTTTCGGCATAGACTTTAATTAGTGCCGCATTGTGCCGCAAGGCCTTGCGTTCCATCCGGTTTTTGCTGCATGCGGCAGATTTAGCCGATGCGGCGGCCGGATGGAACGTTGCCTGGCACGTTTTCTCGTGCGGCAAAAAAAACCGCATCGCGCCGCATTCGGCCGATGCGGTGCATTTTTCAATGCATGCCTATGGCGGCCGGATGTGGCGCGATGCGGCAATAACCGCATCCGGCCGCCGCATGCGGTTTTTGCCACTGCGCATGCTCAGTAGCATGCCGCAAGCGGCAAAAACCGGACTGGCCGCAAAGGAAAAACTTATGCAAAGGATGCGGTGTGTTCACCGCATCCGTTGCATAGCTTGCACAGCCGGATTGAGCCGCAGAGCTCAAGCCGTATGTGTGAAAGCAGCCTTATATAGAGACTTCCAGCTCTGATCAGGTTTCTGAGCAAGATTGCGGAAGGCCGTGACATCAAGATGTTACAACGTGCACCATGATCTTAGGCTACTTTCACACATCCGGTTTTTGCTCTGTGGCACAATACGGCACTCTGCAGAAAAACCGCAACCGTTTTTTTTGCCGCCGGTTGCGGTTTTTTTTGCATAGACTTACATTAGTGCCGTATTGTGCCGCATGGGCTTGCGTTCGGTTCAGTTTTTGCCGCATGCGGCAGATTTAGCCGATGCCGCGGCCGGATGGAACGTTGCCTGCAACGTTCTTTACTCCGGCAAAAAAAAACGCATTGCGCCGCATCCGGCAGCTGCGGCGCATTTTCAATGCATGCCTATGGACGCCGGATGCGGCGCGATGCGGAAAAAAACGCATCCGGCCGCCGCATGCGGTTTCTTCCACTGCGCATGCTCAGTAGCGTACCGCAACCGGAAAAAAACGGACCGGCCGCATGTAAAAACTTATGCAAAGGATGCGGTGTTTTCGTCGCATCCATTGCATAGGTTTCACAGCCGGATTGAGCCGCACTGCTCAAACCGGATGTGTGAAAGTAGCCTTATGCTGAGACTTCAAGTTCTGATGAGGATTCTGCACAATATTACGGAAGGTCACGACATTAAGATGTCACAACATGCACCATGATCTTACACAAGTATGCTCAGAACCGTCCCAAGCCTCGGCAGAGTGTGTGAGGAGGTCCTAGCTTAAGTGAAGGTATCTTAAGCTTGATATTCTTAGTGGATCACCACACCAAATCATTCACGCACAGGTCCAGACCAGCCGCATGCTTATACCTAGAGCAGATGCTGAGCTCCCATGGGGAGCTGAGCATTAGGAATTTTTTTTACATATTAGGTTTTTTATGCTTTGGGGTCTGGATAGATTAAATTCTCCACGAATCGAATTTCCAGGGAAAAACAGCGTGATCTAGTCAGTCAAACGCAATAGCTCTATGTGCTCTATTGCAATACGTTAAATGCAGCATTGTATCATATATGCACGTATCTAAAGCAAAATAAAGTGATTTTTTACTTTGTATTCAAGGCATAAACGCCACAAACAAATGTGTCCCCTTTTTACAATTCAGAATGTACTGCCTAGAAGAGAATAGCCTGTTACATAGAGAACAGTTATAAAAAAAACCTTCTTCACGACAAAAAGCCGATGCATTATTTATGAGAACCTAGATTAAACAAATTAGGTTTGCTGGAAATTAGACCCAATTTGGGTAAAACAGCATACAGCATTTGTTGTTTCATTGCTTCTGAATTGGAATTTGTAGGTTTAGAAGAAAGTAACAGATGCTTTAATAGTTTAAGCAATTGTGAGCTCATGTATAAATATAGAGAAAGATAGGAATCTTGTGATATTGCTCTGTCCTCTGACACTAAATGTACTTGCACATTGTCATTTTCAGATGGATTCCTCTCCAAAAACTGCCAGAAAAATGCTAAGTAAACGCTCCCAAAAATGAACATAAGCACTTCTATATGAAATCGACATACAGCTCATATTTTCAGTAGTGATGAGCGGGCACTACCATGCTCAAGTGCTCGGTATCCATAACTAGTGATGAGCGGGCACTACCATGCTCAAGTGCTCGGTATTCATAACTAGTGATGAGCGGGCACTACCATGCTCAAGTGCTCGGTATTCATAACTAGTGATGAGCGGACACTACCATGCTCAAGTGCTCGGTATTCATAACTAGTGATGAGCGGGCACTACCATGCTCAAGTGCTTAGTATTCATAACTAGTGATGAGCGAGCACTACCATGCTCAAGTGCTCGGTATTCATAACTAGTGATGAGCGGACACTACCATGCTCAAGTGCTCGGTATTCATAACTAGTGATGAGTGGACACTACCATGCTCAAGTGCTCGGTATTCATAACTAGTGATGAGTGGACACTACCATGCTCAAGTGCTCGGTATTCATAACTAGTGATGAGCGGACACTACCATGCTCAAGTGCTCGGTATTCATAACTAGTGATGAGTGGACACTACCATGCTCAAGTGCTCGGTATTCATAACTAGTGATGAGCGGGCACTACCATGCCACTGGTGTCCTCAGTATCTACATGTTTCTTTTCCCTTTTTTGTTTGAGCCGTTGTCCAGCTCTAGTGCCCCTGTAGCACTTTTTCTCTTCCCTCCCCTGGGTGTGAGGAAATCCGTTATGGGTACCTGGACATTCCTTACCTGGGGCAAAAAAGGAACACAGGAATTATGCTCTCGGGTATTGTCAATAGTAATTGTCTTAAAGTTGGAACCAACTGTAGGAGAGACCACGGAGGGTATGAAACCCTCATGTTCCTCAGATTCTGAGGAACCAGGAAGAGGTATGTATTCCTCATGTATTGATATACCCATGAGATCGATAAAGTCTTCATCAGGAAGATCGCTATTAGTCGTGGGGGTGTCATGTGTTAACTGGGACTCTCTATTTTTACGTATCCTCTCAATCTGGGATTTCAGAGCATCTAGTTGTCTCCTGGTTTCCTCTAGATCCAGTGAGGGTTTGCTGGAGACCAGAGGTAGAGGGATCTGTTCGATGGACAAAACTTCCATCAAACTAGTGGTAGAAGGAGCAAGGATTTCACTGAAAACCTCATCCGTAGTGTTACCTGCAGATGGGGGCAGAGGTGAGATAATCACCTGCGGCTGGACAACAGGAGAATCCTTGGGAGGATCCCTCGTCTCATCACCTCTCAATGAGGGGCCAGTGTGTTTTTTGTGAAACTTAGTGTTTACAAAACTCCTGTAGCTACCTCGGGATCTGAGTCGCTGATTGCGAGGATTCTTAGGCGGATTAATCGCAACTGGCTCCATAATTTTATTAGGGATCATATCCGATCTATCCCTTTGAAGTTTCTTAGATTTTCGAAGAATCATATCCTGCTCCAGTTGGATTAATTTGGTATTGGCTCTAAGGCTGCACCCACCTTTGCCAATCTAGTGATGGGGCTTTTTGAGTTACATTATATTTACTCTTCTAAATTCTATAAACATGTGATTATCTATAAGAGATATATAGATGATTTATTCATTATTTGGGATGACGTGGATAATGATTGTTCTATGTTCTTGGAAGAAATAGCAAATAACTCTTGGGGCTTGGTGTTCTCACCCACGGTTAATCGGACCTTTATTGATTTTCTTGACCTGTCTATTATGCATGATAAAGAGGCTATCTATACTAAGACGTTTTTCAAAAAAGTTGATAGCAATGGATATATTAATTTCACTAGCAACCATTATGATAAATGGCTACGTAATATACCCTATAATCAATACCAAAGGATTAGAAGGAACTGCACTTTGGATAAAGATTTTAATAACCAAGCTTCCGTCTTGAGAGAGAGATTTTTAGAAAAGAAATATCCCCTGGCCACTATCAAGAATGCCTATCGGGCTAACAAGGTTCTCAGTCAGACCGATCTTATTTGTAAGATTGGCTCAGTGAAGGATGTGGATCGAGGTAATGACAGATTTAATGCTAATTTTCTCACCACTTTTAGTTGTGATGGTGAATTGGTTAGGAGTATTCTAAGAAAACATTGGCCCATATTACTTAATGATCCCTATCTTAAGGAAGTATTACCCTTATACCCGGGCATTACGTTCCGTAGGGCTTCCAATTTGAGGAACCAACTAGCCCCAAGTAGACTTAGAAACCAGTTCTTCCCGGCTATAAACAATAATGCTATGGGAGCTTTCAGATGTGGTACCAAGAATTGTAAGTGTTGCAACAATATTCAACATGGGAGAGTGTTTTTTGGCCCCACCCCGGACGACAAGGACTGTATAATAAAGGGTTTTCTCACCTGTCAGTCCGAGTTTGTTATCTATTTGATCGAATGTGATTGTGGAAAACGTTATGTGGGGAGGACGACACAATCACTACACAACCGCATAAACTCCCATAGGCACAACATTAAGGTGGGTTTTATGCTCCACGGTCTGTCACGCCATACTACCTTAGTACATGGGAAGAAAATAAGACTTAAAGTCATTCCCATAGAACAAATTCCTCCACATGTTCCTGATAGAGTGAGGGTACTAAATAAAAAAGAGACATTCTGGATCTATAGGCTTAACACCCTCAAACCACGCGGCCTTAATGAAATTACAGATTTGTTTCATCATTAGTTTCTATATTTATTATCCCTTATGGTATGTTTTTTTCTGGTTTTATCCTTCCATTTATATTTATTAGTGATAATGCATAGGCTATTGTTATATTTTTTTATTTTATATTCTCTTATATCTATTGGATTTTATCTATTTCTGTATGGTCTGTGTCTGCGTGTATATTTTATAGATATATATTGTTTTTCCTATATACATAATTGGTGTGTGGTTCGTGAATCTGGCCATCTGGACTAGCGGTATGTCCATGGTCAGGTCCTGCTTAGAAACCACACAGACATATGGATATTTATGCTGGTTCGGATCGCGCCCTCTGATACGGGCTTAATGTGGGTTATCTAGTTATATGTTTATATTGCTTTATACCTTTGTTGCTTACTTCTTGTAAATCACTTTCTTAGCCGTCCGTAGGCTCCTTTACATTTGCATTTACACTTGGGTCTGGATTTGGAAGTTACGCATGCGCTCTTGTCTTTTTCCCACGGTGTTGAACTTCTTTGACCTGCCGGCTGCCAGGCGCAGGCGCTGTGTATTTTTTTCTCCCACGCTGTTGAACTCCTGTGAACTGTAGTCAGGAGGCAATAGCCTGCAGTATTTTCTCTTTTAGTTCACTCGTTTGTGTATACAGCATGCATCTATTAGTTTTTTCACAGCCCAGTAAAGGGGTTTTTCTACCATATCCACAGATTCTAATCACTTGATGAATAATATACTTTGTATTCTTGCCGTTTGGCTACAATGGCTCATGGTGGGTGCTTCTCTTGCTCTTCTCTGTTCTTTTATTCAGCTGAGGGGGTTCTTGCCCCGGGTTACATGGTGATATATTATTAGCACACAAAAAATTTCACACATATTTATCCGATTTGTACACCATTTTTATTGATTTTATTCTTGGGTTTTCAGGGCTCATTTTTCTTAACATAGTTTCTGTATCTACGATTTTATGTAGAGGTTTTCATATACATTATGGTCCACATTTCTATTCATTTGTCATGTTTCATACCTCTAATGTTTTATACGCACAGTGTTTTTAATGTGTATATACATATGCTTCAGATGATGTCATGTTTTTTAGTTACAACGTGCTCTTCCCGCTCATTTTTTTCATGAGGGATGGCCCCCATGACGTCAATGGGGCTATTTATTGTATGTCAGCAGACACCATTTTAGATTTGATGTTTCTTGTTTCTGTACGGTCCTGAGGAAGGGAGCGGAGCTCCTGAAACGCGTAGACCTATGCCAATAAAGATACGTTAATCTTACTGTTCCTGAAGTGATCTGTGGCGCGGCATTATCACCTATATCCACCACTCTCTGTTATATGCTCAAGTGCTCGGTACTCGTAACTAGTGATGAGCGAGCACTACCATGCTCAAGTGCTTGGTATTCATAACTAGTGATGAGCGGACACTACCATGCTCAAGTGCTCGGTATTCATAACTAGTGATGAGCGGGCACTACCATGCTCAAGTGCTCGGTATTCATAACTAGTAATGAGCGAGTACTACCATGCTCAAGTGCTCGGTATCCATAACTAGTGATGAGCGGGCACTACCATGCTCAAGTGCTCAGTATTCATAACTAGTGATGAGTGAGCACTACCATGCTCAAGTGCTCTGTATTCATAACTAGGAATGAGCGAGCACTACCATGCTCCAGTGCTCGGTATTCATAACTAGTGATGAGCGGGCACTACCATGCTCAAGTGCTTGGTATCCATAACTAGTGATGAGCGGGCACTACCATGCTCCAGTGCTCGGTACTCGTAACTAGTGATGAGCGAGCACTACCATGCTCAAGTGCTCGGTATCCATAACTAGTGATGAGCGGGCACTACCATGCTCAAGTGCTCGGTATCCATAACTAGTGATGAGCGGGCACTACCATGCTCAAGTGCTCGGTATTCATAACTAGTAATGAGCGAGTACTACCATGCTCAAGTGCTCGGTATCCATAACTAGTGATGAGCGGGCACTACCATGCTCAAGTGCTCAGTATTCATAACTAGTGATGAGTGAGCACTACCATGCTCAAGTGCTCTGTATTCATAACTAGGAATGAGCGAGCACTACCATGCTCCAGTGCTCGGTATTCATAACTAGTGATGAGCGGGCACTACCATGCTCAAGTGCTTGGTATCCATAACTAGTGATGAGCGGGCACTACCATGCTCCAGTGCTCGGTACTCGTAACTAGTGATGAGCGAGCACTACCATGCTCAAGTGCTCGGTATCCATAACTAGTGATGAGCGGGCACTACCATGCTCAAGTGCTCGGTATCCATAACTAGTGATGAGCGGGCACTACCATGCTCAAGTGCTCGGTACTCGTAACTAGTGATGAGCGAGCACTACCATGCTCAAGTGCTCGGTATTCATAACTAGTGATGAGCGGGCACTACCATGCTCAAGTGCTCGGTATTCGTAATTAGTGATGAGCGGGCACTACCATGCTCAAGTGCTCGGTATTCATAACTAGTGATGAGCGGGCACTACCATGCTCAAGTGCTCGGTATTCATAATTAGTGATGAGCGGGCACTACCATGCTCAAGTGCTCGGTATTCATAACTAGTGATGAGCGGGCACTACCATGCTCAAGTGCTCGGTATTCATAACTAGTGATGAGCGGGCACTTCCATGCTCAAGTGCTCGGTATTCATAATTAGTGATGAGCGGGCACTACCATGCTCAAGTGCTCGGTATTCATAACTAGTGATGAGCGGGCATTACCATGCTCAAGTGCTCGGTACTCATAACTAGTGATGAGCGGGCACTACCATGCTCAAGTGCTCGGTATTCATAACTAGTGATGAGCGGGCACTTCCATGCTCAAGTGCTCGGTACTCGTAACTGGTGATGAGACCTCTGAAGGCCCTTTATACTTTTAGTAAAAGTCCGTGGGTGTTTTTGTTTGAAGATCTTAGCAGTTTCTTCCTTTTTGAAAAAAGTAAAAAAAAAAACAAAAACAGAAAATGACAGTAAAAAACACCACAGTCAGAAATGTTTTCTCAGAAAATGTCCCAGAAACCCTGTTCTGCGCTGTGATATCTTTGTTTTATTCCCCTTCTACTGTGATATAACTTTACAATATCCACAACTAGCTATACTTAGGAAAAACAAAACATCAGAGCTCGTCACATTGCGTGATATTGTTTACACAAGAGGATGCACGGTTTGGCAGTACCACTATTGTGACTCCAAACTGCAACCGCGTGTAGATCGAATGTCCTGCTGATGCCTCCAGGACCGCCAGTGGTAGATTAGCAACACCAGTCATCGTGACAGTTATCCAATGGTAAAGCAATAAAAATTGGAGAAAATACAAAGACACTAGCATTTCTCAAGGTATTGCAGAAATAATAAATTCTCATTATGGTTTATAAAGACTATTAATAGTGCCTGAGTTATTTCTATTTTTTATTCTTTTACCATAACTTTATACTTGTCCTTGGTATAATGTATATACACTATGATAGCATCACTGTGTGTATTATCCCTGCACTGTGACATCACTGTGTGTATTATCCCTGCACTGTGACATCACTGTGTGTATTATCCCTGTACTGTGACATCACTGTGTGTATTATCCCTGCACTGTGACATCACTGTGTGTATTATCCTTGTACTGTGACATCACTGTGTGTATTATCCCTGTACTGTGACATCACTCTGTGTATTATCCCTGTACTGTGACATCACTGTGTGTATTATCCCTGTACTGTGACATCTCTGTGTGTATTATCCCTGTACTGTGACATCACTGTGTGTATTATCCCTGTACTGTGACATTACTGTGTGTATTATCCCTGTACTGTGACATCCCTGTGTGTATTATCCCTGTACTGTGACATCACTGTGTGTATTATCCCTGTACTGTGACATCACTGTGTGTATTATCCCTGTACTGTGACATCACTGTGTGTATTATCCCAGTACTGTAACATCACTGTGTGTATTATCCCTGTACTGTGACATCACTGTGTGTATTATCCCTGTACTGTGACATCACTGTGTGTATTATCCCTGTACTGTGACATCACTGTGTGTATTATCTCTGTACTGTAACATCACTGTGTGTATTATCCCTGTACTGTGACATCACTGTGTGTATTATCCCTATACTGTGACATCACTGTGTGTATTATCCCTGTACTGTGACATCACTGTGTGTATTATCCCTGTACTGTGACATCGCTGTGTGTATTATCCCTGTACTGTGACATCACTGTGTGTATTATCCCTGTACTGTGACATCACTGTGTGTATTACCCCTGTACTGTGACATCGCTGTATTGTCCCTATACTGTGACATCACTGTGTGTATTACCCCTGTGCTGTGACATCACTGTGTGTATTACCCCTGTACTGTGACATCACTGTGTGCATTATCCCTGTACTGTGACATCACTGTGTGTATTATCCCTGTACTGTGACATCACTGTGTGCATTATCCCTGTACTGTGACATCACTGTGTGTATTATCCCTGTACTGTGACATCACTGTGTGTATTATCCCTGTACTGTGACATCACTGTGTGTATTATCCCTGTACTGTGACATCACTGTGTGTATTATCCCTGTACTGTGACATCACTGTGTGCATTATCCCTGTACTGTGACATCACTGTGTGTATTATCCCTGTACTGTGACATCACTGTGTGTATTATCCCTGTACTGTGATATCACTGTATGTATTATCCCTGTACTGTGGCATCACTGTGTGTATTATTCCTGCACTGTGACATTACCATGTGTATTATTCCTGCACTGTGACATCACTGTGTGTATTTTCCCTGTACTGTGATATCACTGTGTGTATTATCCCTGTACTGTGATATCATTGTGTGTATTATCCCTGTACTGTGACATCACTGTGTGTATTATCCCTGTACTGTGACATCACTGTGTGTATTATGCCCTGTACTGTGATATCACTGTATGTATTATCCCTGTACTGTGGCATCACTGTGTGTATTATTCCTGCACTGTGACATTACCATGTGTATTATTCCTGCACTGTGACATCACTGTGTGTATTATCCCTGTACTGTGATATCACTGTGTGTATTATCCCTGTACTGTGATATCATTGTGTGTATTATCCCTGTACTGTGATATCACTGTGTGTATTATCCCTGTCCTGGGACATCATTGTGTGTATTATCCCTGTACTGTGCCATCACTGTGTGTAGTATCCCTGTACTGTGCCATCACTGTGTGTATTATCCCTGTACTGTGACGTCACTGTGTATTAATTCTGTACTGTGACATCACTGTGTGTATTATCCCTGTACTGTGACATCACTGTGTGCATTATCCCTGTACTGTGACATCACTGTGTGTATTATCCCTGTACTGTGACATCACTGTGTGTATTATCCCTGTACTGTGACATCACTGTGTGCATTATCCCTGTACTGTGACATCACTGTGTGTATTATCCCTGTATTGTGACATCACTGTGTGTATTATCCTTGTACTGTGACATCACTGTGTGTATTATCCCTGTACCGTGACATTACCGTGTCTATTATTCCTGCACTGTGACATCACTGTGTGTATTATCCCTGTACTGTGACATCACTGTGTGTATTATCCCTGTACTGTGACATCACTGTGTGCATTATCCCTGTACTGTGACATCACTGTGTGTATTATCCCTGTACTGTGACATCACTGTGTGTATTATGCCCTGTACTGTGATATCACTGTATGTATTATCCCTGTACTGTGGCATCACTGTGTGTATTATTCCTGCACTGTGACATTACCATGTGTATTATTCCTGCACTGTGACATCACTGTGTGTATTTTCCCTGTACTGTGATATCACTGTGTGTATTATCCCTGTACTGTGATATCATTGTGTGTATTATCCCTGTACTGTGACATCACTGTGTATTATCCCTGTACTGTGACATCACTGTGTGTATTATGCCCTGTACTGTGATATCACTGTATGTATTATCCCTGTACTGTGGCATCACTGTGTGTATTATTCCTGCACTGTGACATTACCATGTGTATTATTCCTGCACTGTGACATCACTGTGTGTATTTTCCCTGTACTGTGATATCACTGTGTGTATTATCCCTGTACTGTGATATCATTGTGTGTATTATCCCTGTACTGTGACATCACTGTGTGTATTATCCCTGTACTGTGACATCACTGTGTGTATTATGCCCTGTACTGTGATATCACTGTATGTATTATCCCTGTACTGTGGCATCACTGTGTGTATTATTCCTGCACTGTGACATTACCATGTGTATTATTCCTGCACTGTGACATCACTGTGTGTATTATCCCTGTACTGTGATATCACTGTGTGTATTATCCCTGTACTGTGATATCATTGTGTGTATTATCCCTGTACTGTGATATCACTGTGTGTATTATCCCTGTCCTGGGACATCATTGTGTGTATTATCCCTGTACTGTGCCATCACTGTGTGTAGTATCCCTGTACTGTGCCATCACTGTGTGTATTATCCCTGTACTGTGACGTCACTGTGTATTAATTCTGTACTGTGACATCACTGTGTGTATTATCCCTGTACTGTGACATCACTGTGTGCATTATCCCTGTACTGTGACATCACTGTGTGTATTATCCCTGTACTGTGACATCACTGTGTGTATTATCCCTGTACTGTGACATCACTGTGTGCATTATCCCTGTACTGTGACATCACTGTGTGTATTATCCCTGTATTGTGACATCACTGTGTGTATTATCCTTGTACTGTGACATCACTGTGTGTATTATCCCTGTACCGTGACATTACCGTGTCTATTATTCCTGCACTGTGACATC
Organism: Anomaloglossus baeobatrachus; assembly: GCF_048569485.1. Taxonomy (NCBI): domain Eukaryota; kingdom Metazoa; phylum Chordata; class Amphibia; order Anura; family Aromobatidae; genus Anomaloglossus; species Anomaloglossus baeobatrachus. The sequence continues at coordinate 752,954,138 of NC_134354.1, read as the reverse complement.
ACTGTGTGTATTATCCCTGTACTGTGACATCACTGTGTGTATTTTCCCTGTACTGTGACATCACTGTGTGCATTATCCCTGTACTGTGACATCACTGTGTGTATTATCCCTGTACTGTGACATCACTGTGTGTATTATGCCCTGTACTGTGATATCACTGTATGTATTATCCCTGTACTGTGGCATCACTGTGTGTATTATTCCTGCACTGTGACATTACCATGTGTATTATTCTTGCACTGTGACATCACTGTGTGTATTTTCCCTGTACTGTGATATCACTGTGTGTATTATCCCTGTACTGTGATATCATTGTGTGTATTATCCCTGTACTGTGATATCACTGTGTGTATTATCCCTGTCCTGGGACATCATTGTGTGTATTATCCCTGTACTGTGCCATCACTGTGTGTAGTATCCCTGTACTGTGCCATCACTGTGTGTATTATCCCTGTACTGTGACATCACTGTGTGTATTATCCCTGTACTGTGACATCACTGTGTGTATTATCCCTGTACTGTGCCATCACTGTGTGTAGTATCCCTGTACTGTGACATCACTGTGTGTATTATCCCTGTGCTGTGACATCACTGTGTGTATTATCCCTGTGCTGTGACATCACTGTGTGTATTATCCCTGTACTGTGACATCACTGTGTGTATTATCCCTGTACTGTGACATCACTGTGTGTATTATCCTTGTACTGTGACATCACTGTGTATATTATCCCTGTACTGTGACATTACCGTGTGTATTATTCCTGCACTGTGACATCGCTGTGTGTATTATCCCTGTACTGTGGCATTACTCTGTGTATTATTCCTGTACTGTGACATCACTGTGTGCATTATTCCTGCACTGTGACATCGCTGTGTGTATTATCCCTGTACTGTGACATCACTGTGTGTATTATCCCTGTACTGTGACATCACTGTGTGTATTATCTTTGTACTGTGACATCACTGTGTGTATTATCCCTGTACCGTGACATTACCGTGTGTATTATTCCTGCACTGTGACATCGCTGTGTATTATCCCTGTACTGTGACATCACTGTGTGTATTATCCCTGTACTGTGACATCACTGTGTGTATTATCCCTGTACTGTGACATCCCTGTGTGCATTTTCCCTGTACTGTGACATCACTGTGTGTATTATCCCTGTACTGTGACATCACTGTGTGTATTATCCCTGTACTGTGACATCACTGTATGTATTATCCCTGTACTGTGACATCACTGTGTGTATTATCCCTGTACTGTGACATCACTGTGTGTATTATCCCAGTACTGTGACATCACTGTGTGTATTATCCCTGTATTGTGACATCACTGTGTGTATTATCCTTGTACTGTGACATCACTGTGTGTATTATCCCTGTACCGTGACATTACCGTGTCTATTATTCCTGCACTGTGACATCACTGTGTGTATTATCCCTTTACTGTGACATCACTGCATTACCGCTGTACTGTGACATCACTGTGGGAACCTCCAGCTGTGACCACAAATAAATTGAATGATGTCACTATTGATTGCTGAGACTCATGCTCTGCCTGAATCTCATGTTCTTTTGCCACCCACAGTCAGTTCAAATGTAGCAGAGGTGGAATTGTCATTGGACCTGTTGTGGATTACATCGGACCTGGGTGTTTGGGGTTAATAAATTGGTGAAAGAGGGTGGGGTTTTTTGTATTTTATTTCAAATAAAATTTCTTTTCACTTACAGATTAGAAATGGGGGGATCTCAGTGACTTATCCCATTACAAATCTAGGGCTTAGTGGCAGCTTGGAGCTATTGTTAACCCCCTTATTACCCCAATTGCCACTGCACTAGGGCAATCGGGAAGAGCCTGGTAAATTTCCGAAGTTGTCGCATCGAATGGATTCGGCAAACCTGGGCAGCTGCATGCTATTATTTTTAGGCTGGGGGCTAATAACAATGGGCCTCCCCAGCCTGAGAATACCAGCCCTCAGCTGTTGGGCTTTAAAATGTCTGGGTATCAAAATTGCAGTGCAACCACACGCTGTTTTTTTTGGGGTTTTTTTTAAATATTTATTTAAATATTTCTTTTTAGAAAAAGCCACATGCAGTTCCTCTTATTTTGCTACACAACAAAAATAAGCGTATGGCTGGGGGCTGCAGCCTGTAGCCGTGGGCTTTATCTGTGCTGGTATCAATATGGCATTTTATTTATTTATTTGCTTTACACCAGTATAATGCTGTCAGAGTGGGTGGGAGCACCGTCTGATTGCAGCCAATCAGAGATGTCGGTGGGATGAGATGTCGGTGGGATGAGAAAGCAGTAAATATGTAAGAGGGATAATTATAAGCCCTGGAAGTAGCGCTGCAGCTGTGGGGAGACTCGGTAAGTATGTCCTGCTTTAATCCTTTTGCTTCGTTTGTTTACAGTGATTTCCCTGGACAATCACAGCCAAGCCAATTCTTGACATGGCTGTGATGGGTCTGGGAGAGGAAGGTTTCTGCAAACCAAACATGTACCGATCCAAACCGACCATTTCCGACTTTTCGGTCAAAGGTTTGGTTTTCCAATGCCGCCAAGGATCATACAATTTTGTAATTTTCCGATATTTTCCAATCAAGATCTCTCATCTCTAGCTGTGAGAGGGGAGGATCCATTTTCTCTCTGGGAGATTGCTTGCTGTGAGAGGGCAGGATCCAGTTTCTCTCTCTCTCTCTAGGAGACTACTTGCTGTGAGAGGGGAGGATCCAGTTTCTCTATCTCTCTGGGAGACTGCTTGCTGTGAGATGGGAGGATCAACTTTCTCTCTCTCTCTGGGAGACTACTTGCTGTGAGAGGGGAATATCCAGTCTCTCTCTCTCTCTCTCTCTCTCTCTCTCTCTGGGAAACAACTTGCTGTGAGAGGGGAGGATCCAGTTTCTCTATCTCTCTGGGAGACTACTTGCTGTGAGATGGGAGGATCAACTTTCTCTCTCTCTCTGGGAGACTACTTCCTGTGAGAGGGGAATATCCAGTCTCTCTCTCTCTCTCTCTCTCTCTCTCTGGGAAACAACTTGCTGTGAGAGGGGAGGATCCAGTTTCTCTATCTCTCTGGGAGACTGCTTGCTGTGAGATGGGAGGATCAACTTTCTCTCTCTCTCTGGGAGACTACTTGCTGTGAGAGGGGAATATCCAGTCTCTCTCTCTCTCTCTCTCTCTCTCTCTCTCTCTCTCTCTGGGAAACAACTTGCTGTGAGAGGGGAGGATCCAGTTTCTCTAACTCTCTGGGACTGCTTGCTTTGAGAGGGGAGGATCCAGTTTTTCTTTCTTTGGGAGACTACTTGCTGTGAGAGGGGAGGATCCAGTTTCTCTCTCCCTATGGGAGACTACTTGCTGTGAGAGGGGAGGATCCAGTTTCTATATCTCTCTGGGAGACTACTTGCTGTGAGAGGGGAGGATCCAGTTTCTCTAACTCTCTGGGACTGCTTGCTTTGAGAGGGGAGGATCCAGTTTTTCTTTCTCTGGGAGACTACTTGCTGTGAGAGGGGAGGATCCAGTTTCTCTAACTCTCTGGGACTGCTTGCTTTGAGAGGGGAGGATCCAGTTTTTCTTTCTCTGGGAGACTACTTGCTGTGAGAGGGGAGGATCCAGTTTCTCTAACTCTCTGGGACTGCTTGCTTTGAGAGGGGAGGATCCAGTTTTTCTTTCTCTGCGAGACTACTTGCTGTGAGAGGGGAATATCCAGTTTCACTCTCTCTCTCTCTCTCTCTCTCTCTCTCTCTCTCTCTCTCTCTCTCTATCTCTATCTCTGTCTCTCTGGGAGACAACTTGCTGTGAGAGGGGAGGATCCATTTTCTCTCTCTCTGGGAGACTACTTGCTGTGAGAGGGGAGGATCCATTTTCTATATCTCTCTGGGAAACTACTTGCTGTGAGAGGGGAGGATCCAGTTTCTCTTTCTCTTGGAGACTACTTGCTGTGAGAGGGGAGGATCCATTTTCTTTCTCTCTCTGGGAGACTACTTGCTGTGAGAGGGGAGGATCCATTTTCTATATCTCTCTGGGAAACTACTTGCTGTGAGAGGGGAGGATCCAGTTTCTCTTTCTCTTGGAGACTACTTGCTGTGAGAGGGGAGGATCCAGTTTCTATCTCCCTGTGGGACACTACTTGCTGTGAGAGGGAAGGATCCAGTTTTTCCTCCCTCTCTCTCTCTCTCTCTCTCTCTCTGGGAGACTGCTTGCTGTGAGAGAGGAGGATCCATTTTCTTTCTCTCGCTGGGAAACTACTTGCTGTGAGAGGGGAGGATCCAGTTTCTCTCTCTGGTAGACTGCTTGCTGTGAGAGGGGATGATTCAGTCTCTCTCTCTCTCCCTCACCTGGTTGCTTCGAGAGGTGAGGATTTAGTTTATGTCTCTCTTCTATCTTTCTGCAAGAACACTTGCTGTGAGAGGGGAAGATGCTGTTCCAGTTTGTCTCTTTCTTTGAAAATGTTTGCTTTAAGAAGGTAGGCTGCAGGTTCTCTTTCTCCCAATCCTCTGTCTCTGTGATTGGAGGATCCAGTTCTTTTTTTCCTCTCTCTGGGAGATTTGCTGTGAGAGGGAAAGAGGAGCAGCAGTAAGAAAGTGCAAGCTACTTGTCTCAGTGCGTACATCATGCTCACTCAGTGAGCGTATACAGAGAAGATGTAAACTTACAAAGCCAAGAAAGAAAATCTAAAATATGCAGTTTGGACATCTAATGCCCATTTACAGCTGCCTTGGGATTGATGATAGTCACTTTTTCATACATTTTTATAAAACGTACCAAATATTTGGTCCTTTTTTCCCTTCATTGTTGCATAGCTAGTACTGATGACATTTTTGCAATTTTCAGGCTTTAAGTTTTGTATTTAATTGCTGCAGTCAGCTGTTTGTAAGAGTCCCTGTGCCTGTGGCTTTTAGTTCAGACTTCCCATTGATCTAGCTCCATATGTGAGCACTATATCCTCTGTCATGTTCCATATAAGTCAACCGCGCAGCATCACGTCCGGTTGTAGAACACACAGCAGCTGCTAAACGCCAACATGCTTCAATCGTTGATTGTCCTCTCACTGAATACTGGTTTGATCATGGTTTTGGCTCTTATTTTACATCATGTTCGATGGACGCTACAAGGGATTTTCCAGCTGGGCAAGTTTTTAGAAATGAAGTGCAAGTGATTAGACTATAAACTGGCAGAACATTAACATAAGGAGAAGTGAATGATTGTACTTTGAAGTCAAATGGTACAAAATGTGACCATAATTTTGGAATTCAATCAGGACTTTTAATCATATTTTACCTTTAGCAAAGATGTATCAGGTTTTATGTTTGTAGAAAAGATTGGAAATTGCTAGTGAATGGCCATTTAGTGTCACGAGTGGAGATTTCCAATTTCAGACTTACAATAGGTCTTCCATTAGACAACTGTTGGGTATTGGGACAGCAGCAGGAGGCCATGATTGAAGGACGGCAAAGTCCGTGTGCCGGTTTAGCTTTTGGTCTTCTCGTGGTCATTTAAAAGCACTTTAAAACCTGTGAGAGGTCCCACTGGATGCCAAAAATCTGTTTACTTCTTCCCTATATCTAGTGGCCAGATTGTAATGGTTTGCTTAAAATAATTACTGCAAATAGTCATTGTATGCAAAGTATTTTGACCTCAATGTGAAGCCATCACCAGACTGAGATAGGACCTGAAAAAGAAACAAACAATCTGTAGGAAAAAAGAATTTGCATGAATGCAACATACCGTGTTTTTACAAAAATAAGACAGTCTTATGATTTTTTTTGCACTAGAGATTATTTTGGGAGGAGGTCTTATTCTTGAAGAAACACGGTTAGGGGTATGTTTAACCCCAAAAAAGCAGACCGGTTCCCAGGAGACTCATACTTACCAAACTCGGATGTCTGCATGGCTCCCAGGTCCTCCTGTGATCTCCGGTGGGTGCTGCACGCCGTCCTCCCCTGCTTCTAGCTGACACACATAGCAGATCGCAAATCGCGCACACACACACCACACTTCACCACACATCACATCCAGTGCTTATGGCCGCAGGGAATGATGGGAGGAAGTCACGTGTGTCCGCAGGTCCTGTTGCGGTAGGTCCTTGCGCTCCACCGCACAGCCTCAAGCCAAGGATTCTGCCGGCGAGAAGAATTTAATGTCGCTGGATGTGGTGATTGTGTATGTGATTCGATGTGTGTGTGTATGATTCAATGTTTGTTTGTCTGATCTGATTGTGTGTGTGATCTGATTGTGTGTGCGATCCGATGTTTATGTGTGAGATCTGATTGTGTTTGTGTGATCTGATTGTGTGTGTGATCTGATTGTGTGTATGAGTGTGAGATCTGATTGTGTGTGATCTGATTGTGTGTGTGTGATCTGATGTGTGTGTGTGATCTGATGTGTGTGTGTGATCTGATTGTGTGTGTGTGATCTGATTGTGTGTGTGTGTGATCTGATTGTGTGTGTGTGTGATCTGATTGTACGTGTGTGAGATCTGATGTGTGCAGTGGTGCGATCACTGCAGGTCCTCTGCTCGGCGTCTGGGGAGTACGATTGCAGGGTGTCTGCTGTCTATAATAAAGTGTCCTGCAGTATCTGTAGCTTTTTTAGCTGCATGGACACTTCATTATTGATCCGCGACTAGGATTTATTTTCAAGGTAGGGATTATATTTAATATAAACCTACAACTTCCCTAAAAGGGAGGGTCTCAAACATCAGACACAAACATATGCACAAACATCAACAGCAGGTGGAAAATGGCTGTTAGACACAGAAAAGTCAGATAGCAAAAAAGACCAAACAGCCAACAGGAAAAGAGAAAGGACCAGTGAATCAAGGGATAGATCACCCATGAAGTACTTTCCCTAAGTATATGCCAATAACATGTCATAAAATAGGGTTATAACAATTTACCTTGAGACATGTTAAAAGTGCTAGCAGGCAGGCTGGTGATGATGAGCGGGGCCTCGACGTGCGTTTCACCGGGCGTGGCTTCGTCAGGAGGCATGTTTTCCACCTGCTGGTGATGTTTGTGCATATGTTTGTGTCTGGCGACTTTAAGATTCTGCTCGTCATCGCTGTCTGTCCTTACAGTTAGGTCCAGAAATATTTGGACAGTGACACAATTTTCGCGAATTGGGCTCTGCATGACACCACATTGGATTTGAAATGAAACCTCTACAACAGAATTCAAGTGCAGATTGTAACGTTTAATTTGAAGGTTTGAACAAAAATATCTGATAGAAATTGTAGGAATTGTACACATTTCTTTACAAACACTCCACATTTTAGGAGGTCAAAAGTAATTGGACAAATAAACCAAACCCAAACAAAATATTTTTATTTTCAATATTTTGTTGCGAATCCTTTGGAGGCAATCACTGCCTTAAGTCTGGAACCCATGGACATCACCAAACGCTGGGTTTCCTCCTTCTTAATGCTTTGCCAGGCCTTTACAGCCGCAGCCTTCAGGTCTTGCTTGTTTGTGGGTCTTTCCGTCTTAAGTCTGGATTTGAGCAAGTGAAATGCATGCTCAATTGGGTTAAGATCTGGTGATTGACTTGGCCATTGCAGAATGTTCCACTTTTTTGCACTCATGAACTCCTGGGTAGCTTTGGCTGTATGCTTGGGGTCATTGTCCATCTGTACTATGAAGCGCCGTCCGATCAACTTTGCGGCATTTGGCTGAATCTGAGCTGAAAGTATATCCCGGTACACTTCAGAATTCATCCGGCTACTCTTGTCTGCTGTTATGTCATCAATAAACACAAGTGACCCAGTGCCATTGAAAGCCATGCATGCCCATGCCATCACGTTGCCTCCACCATGTTTTACAGAGGATGTGGTGTGCCTTGGATCATGTGCCGTTCCCTTTCTTCTCCAAACTTTTTTCTTCCCATCATTCTGGTACAGGTTGATCTTTGTCTCATCTGTCCATAGAATACTTTTCCAGAACTGAGCTGGCTTCATGAGGTGTTTTTCAGCAAATGTAACTCTGGCCTGTCTATTTTTGGAATTGATGAATGGTTTGCATCTAGATGTGAACCCTTTGTATTTACTTTCATGGAGTCTTCTCTTTACTGTTGACTTAGAGACAGATACACCTACTTCACTGAGAGTGTTCTGGACTTCAGTTGATGTTGTGAACGGGTTCTTCTTCACCAAAGAAAGTATGCGGCGATCATCCACCACTGTTGTCATCCGTGGACGCCCAGGCCTTTTTGAGTTCCCAAGCTCACCAGTCAATTCCTTTTTTCTCAGAATGTACCCGACTGTTGATTTTGCTACTCCAAGCATGTCTGCTATCTCTCTGATGGATTTTTTATTTTTTTTCAGCCTCAGGATGTTCTGCTTCACCTCAATTGAGAGTTCCTTAGACCGCATGCTGTCTGGTCACAGCAACAGCTTCCAAATGCAAAACCACACACCTGTAATCAACCCCAGACCTTTTAACTACTTCATTGATTACAGGTTAACGAGGGAGACGCCTTCAGAGTTAATTGCAGCCCTTAGAGTCTCTTGTCCAATTACTTTTGGTCCCTTGAAAAAGAGGAGGCTATGCATTACAGAGCTATGATTCCTAAACCCTTTCTACGATTTGGATGTGAAAACTCTCATATTGCAGCTGGGAGTGTGCACTTTCAGCCCATATTATATATATAATTGTATTTCTGAACATGTTTTTGTAAACAGCTAAAATAACAAAACTTGTGTCACTGTCCAAATATTTCTGGCCCTGACTGTATGTCACGCACATTCTATTAATACATTTTTGTATTTCTCTATACATTTGTTTCGGTCTCCTTTCTCACCAGTGATCTCCCGTTTATTCTATATACTGGTATAATCGATCACTGGGATTTCTTTAGGTTTAGGGATTATAATAAAGCCTTGCTCTGAAAATGCTGAAAATCCCTGCTAGGGCTTATTTTTGGGGGAGGGCTTATTTTTGGAAAAACACGGTAGTAATAATACTGGTGTTTATCAGTAATTACCTTATTTTTCATTTTATAAGATGCACCGGATTATAGGACTCACCCCAAATTTAGAGAGAAAAAAAAAGAGGGGTCCATCTTCTAATCCAGTGGTGTACGGGCGGCAGAGGTGCTGGAGCAGGGGTCACAGAAGGCAGGGGCAGTCATTAAGCTTCTATTTCCGGGCTTGCTCATGAAGCTCATGCATATTCACTGCTTTCCCCGCCCACCAGCATCTGTGATTGGTTTCAGTCAGATGCGCCTCCACCGTGAGTGGCAGCATGTCTGACTGCACCCAATCACAGATGCTATGTACGTCTATTGTGGTATAAAAACAAATAAATACATTTAAAAAAAAAAAGGCTTAGAGTCCCCCCATATTGGTTTGCTTCAATGCCCACTGCACTCTCCAATAGTAAAATGAGGAAAAACTGCCTCAACATGGAAGAGTGAATGGCTCTGGCTAGTGATGTACCCATGCTGCTGGTCTGATCTGTTAATCTTCAGGAGTGCACTGCTCCACAGCAAGAGCAAAGCCTGTAGGCAGAGGAGTAGTGTGCTCCTGATTAAGGAAGGGGAGACAACTCCTTTAACTATAGGCTTAAGCTCTGAAAATAACTTTGCTGGAGAGAACAAAATCATCAGAAGATTGCAGCACTCGATGATAGTGTTGGAGAATGCACTGATTTCAAGATGAGATGGGTAAAGCAATATATTTATACTGTTACTTATCATGAACACAGAGCAATGGGCCCCTGTGCAAGAATTGTGTATGGGTCACCCTGTTATCCATACTGTCCCCCCTATTCCCCCACTTATCCATACTGTCCCCCTATATACATCCACATATTCATACTGCTCCCACTTATCCATATCACCCCCATGGTCCCACTTATCCACACTGTCCCCACTATGCTCCCACTTATCATACCGTCCCCCCTACTCTCTCACTAATCCATACTGTCCTCTTTATGCTCCCACTTATCCATATTGCCCCCCATGGTCCCACTTATCCACACTGTTCCCACTATGCTCCTACTTATGATACTGTCCCCCCTACTCTCTCACTAATCCATACTGTCCTCTTTATGCTCCCACTTATCCATATTGCCCCCCATGGTCCCACTTATCCACACTGTTCCCACTATGCTCCTACTTATGATACTGTCCCCCTACTCTCTCACTAATCCATACTGTCCTCTATATGCTCCCACTTATCCATATTGCCCCCCATGGTCCCACTTATCCACACTGTCCCCACTATGCTCCCACTTATCATACAGTCCCCTCCCCCCTACTCTCTCACTAATCCATACTGTCCTCTTTATGCTCCCACTTATCCATATTGTCCCCCATGGTCCCACTTATCCACACTGTCCCCACTATGCTCCTACTTATGATACTGTCCCCCTACTCTCTCACTAATCCATACTGTCCTCTATATGCTCCCACTTATCCATATTGCCCCCCATGGTCCCACTTATCCACACTGTTCCCACTATGCTCCTACTTATGATACTGTCCCCCTACTCTCTCACTAATCCATACTGTCCTCTATATGCTCCCACTTATCCATATTGCCCCCCATGGTCCCACTTATCCACACTGTCCCCACTATGCTCCCACTTATCATACAGTCCCCTCCCCCCTACTCTCTCACTAATCCATACTGTCCTCTTTATGCTCCCACTTATCCATATTGTCCCCCATGGTCCCACTTATCCACACTGTCCCCACTATGCTCCTACTTATGATACTGTCCCCCCTACTCTCTCACTAATCCATACTGTTCCCTATATTCTCCCACTTATCCACACTGTCCCCCATGGTCCCACTTATGCATGCTATCTCCCCAATTTCTTAACTCTCCATACTGTTCCCCCTTTCTTCATACTGTTCCTTTACTTCTAAATACTGTGCCCTGCATTTTCCGTGTGGTCCACTCACCCCACGCAGCTCTCTCACACTGTCCCATAATGTGCACTCACAGTCTCTTGCTCCAGACTGTCATTGCTGCCTCTGTGGCACAGCGTGATGCGGTAAGCAAGAAGTGACAGCCATTAAGCATCACTGATATGCACCGCGTGCTGATGGCAGTTCAGGCACATAGCAGTGTTTATTTGTTGCTGACCTATCAGGGGCTGCTCACTGATGCACGTGGCCTTTGATAGGCTGAAGGCCATTAAATGTCATTGCAATGCGCTGCATGCTGACATCAGTGCGCAGCGCATAGCAGTGACGTTTGATGGCCCATAGGCACATTGTAACGACTGCGGTTACTGGCAGCGGGCCCCCTCTATATCTAGCATGAGGACCCGGGGCCCACCGGGGGGACGCCCTTCTGTCCCACCAGGCCCTTCAGACCATGTTTGTCTGTCCCCTTCTGGGCCTTGGTGCAGCTGAACTGGATGCATCGGCTAAATGTCCACCACTGCATTTACAATACCATATCATGTTTTTACAAGCAATCTATAAGCAGGTTTTTACTATATAATCTGACAGCAATATGAGGTAGGGACAGAGACCCTCATTCCAGCACTAATTTTACCAGATATGAAGTTATGATAAAATCACGGTTTTCTCTGCTGCAGAGCTAGCAGAACTGGGAATGCTGAGTTGTGTATAACCACGCCCACACCACTGATTGGCCATTTTCTGTGTAGGGGTGGAGTTGGACTAGAAAGCACAAGCCACCTAGCCCTGTACTTATAATCTCCTGCTGATAGAACACTGATTTTAGTGAAAGAGCAAAACACAGCCTAATAAGTGACACATCACAGTTATCAGGGTCTCTGTCAGAACATCATACAGATCTCAGAGTATAAAGCAAAATCCTGCTTATGGTGGAGCATCGCCATAACAGTAATTCACTTACTTATAAGTACAACCTTTTATATCCAAACCAATGAATCTAAAAAAAAGGATTCAGCATCATTTTATTTTTTTTTCATTGCTATAAACACTTACTTAATAAAGGGAAATAAACAGACAAACCTTCTAAATATCACATCCGTTTTCTGTTTTGTTAGGGGCTGACATTTGAAATAGGACGTTGTGTACTTTCAGAAATGCATGGATAGACAGAGTGCACACCGATGAGTATTTTATCAGCAGCTTGCCAGACCGAGAATAAACCAGTGCTGAAAGCAACAGATAATATTAATAATGCAGTGCACTGATTCCTCCATTGAGAACACCTACGGCTTCACATTGCATTTTTCACACTAATACGTATGCCTTTTCCATTACAGTACATTTGTATTGTTCTGATTTATTCTAAGAGAAAGCTATCAAACAGGCGTTAACTGGAATGGAAATAGGAGCTAAGTGGTTATTCACCATAAGCTATAAAGTCGGCTCCACACTGTAGATATGAATAATATTAATATTAAATATCAGATTAAAACATGGTAACAGATAAAACTAGGAAGGTTTTGGCTCATTGTGCGGAACACTGCACCACTGGAAGAATTGTATCATATACTGTTTATGTATCAGATAAGCATTGTAGCAAAAAAAGATATGTCTGCCCCTAGTGGACAAAATGACTATTGCGATTTTGTAAAAAATGTTTTCCAAAAATGTGAATATTTTCTTAAAAGTCAACAACTCTTCATATAATTAAGCCCCCGAGTGTTGTGCGTTTTTCGTGGTGTTTTTTCCCTCTTTTTGTCCCTTTCTTCTGAAAGCCGTAACTTTTTTTATTTTTCTGTCAATCTTGCCATTTAAGGGCTTGTTTTTTTGCGGGACAAGTTGTACTTTTAAATTATGCTAAATAGGATAACTGAAGTGAGCACTAATATATATTATGAGTGCAAGCCAAAAAATACATAGTATATAAGGATAAGGCTGCACATCAAAGTTAGATAATAGTATAATGCTATAAGCATACCGAAAAACATTGAAGCATACAATGAAAAATGCCACTTGCTAACTTGAAAGTGTGCATAATGAATTGCGTACCTGCCATGAATATTAGGAAAAAGGAGATATTTAGCAATCGCATTGATCAATGTAACTGAGCCCCAAAACCTCGTCAAGGTATATCTCTATATTGGAGTCCCTAGCTCTGTGACCCTAACTGTGTGTCATCTCATTGCAATTAAAAACTGCTGTGGGTGGAGAGGGGTAACCAAGGACTGTCTTATATAGGAGATGGAAAAAACATGGCCGAAAGGGGCGGAGCTGTGTTCACATTCAGAAAAAAAACTTCATAATACTAAATAGGATAACTGAAGTGAGCACTAATATATATTATGAGTGCAAGCCAAAAAAATACATAGTGCATAAGGATAAGGCTGCACATCAAAGTTAGATAATAGTATAATGCTATAAGCATACCGAAAAACATTGAAGCATACAATGAAAAATGCCACTTGCTAACTTGAAAGTGTGAATAATGAAATGCATACCTGCCTTGAATATTAGGAAAAATTATTATTATTATACAATATAATATTCATGGCAGGTATGCATTTCATTATTCACACTTTCAAGTTAGCAAGTGGCATTTTTCATTGTATGCTTCAATGTTTTTCGGTATGCTTATAGCATTATACTATTCTCTAACTTTGATGTGCAGCCTTATCCTTATGTACTTTTAAATGAAACCATAAGTTAGCCATATAGTGTACTGGAAAACAGCAAAAAAAAATTTCAAGTGTGGAAAAACTGCAAAAAATGTGTGATCGCACAATAGTTTTTGGGATATTTTATTCATCATGTTCCCTATATGGTAAACTGATGTGTCGCTGTGATACCTGAGGTCGGTGCGAGTTTGTAGACACCAAGCATGAGTAGGTTTACTTGTATCTAAGGGGTTTAAAAAAATCACAAGTTTGTCCAAAAAAGTGGCGTACATTTTGCGCTATTGTCCAAAACCCATAGCGTTCTCATTTTTCGGTATCTATGGCTCAGTGATGGCTTATTTTTTGCGTCTTAGGCTGACGTTTTTAACGAAACCATTTTTGCGCAGATGCTACGTTTTGATCGCTTGTTATTGCATTTTGTGCAAAATTTGCGGCGAACAAAAAACAATTTTAGCGTTTGGAATTTTTTTCCGCTACGTCGTTTACCGATCAGATTAATTGATTTTATATTTTGATAGGGCATTTCTGAATGCGGTGATACCAAATATGTGTATACTTTTTATTTTTTTTAACCCTTTAATTTTCAATAGGGCAAAAGGGAGGTGATTTGAACTCATTTTTTTAAATTTTTAAAACTTTTTTAACTTTTTTTTTTATTTTACTAGGTCCGTTAGGGAGCTATATGGATCAGCAGTCTGATCACTCTTCCATATCTCCAGATCACAGCTTCAGAGCTGAGATCTGCAGATATGCTGCTTGCTTCTGATATATCTAACGAGATGTCGTCGGGGTCACGTCGTAAGTGACGCAAATCCGGCATTGTAAGTGATATCGTAGCGTGTGACAGCTACGTGCGATGGTGAACGAGCAGAAATACTCACCTTATCGTTGCTCGTTGACATGTCGCTCATTTTCAAAAAATCGAACGTCCGGTTTTTCAATGTTCTTGAGGCAGCACACATCACTCCGTGTGACACCTTAGGAATGATGAACAAAGCTTACCTGTGTCCCGCCGGCTTTGCGGAATGAAGGAGGTGGTCGGGATGTTTACATCCCGCTCATCTCTGCCCCTCCGCCTCTATTGGGCGGCCGCTGTGTGACGTCGCTGTGACGCCGAACGTCCCTCCCCCTTCAGGAAGAGGATGTTCGCCGCCCACAGCGAGGTCATTCGGGAGGTAAGTATGTATGATGCGGGTAAACAACTTTGTGCGCCACGGGCAACGAATTGCCTGTGACTCACAAACGACGGGGGCGGGTACGATCGCTTATACGATCGCCCGATGCATCGTCCCGTGTGACGGGGCCTTAATGCAAAACAGTGAACAATTCCCAAATCATGGGAAATGACAACTATACATTTTTTTTTATTACTAATAGTATAGCAATATTATTTATTATATAGAACAGTTTATAAATTGCTGTAGGACGGGGCTATATGGTGACATTCCGGTCCGAATATAGGATTATGCAGACATTCAATTTCCCTTGAGCCTCTCCTCACTTTCAATTTTTCCTCCTCACTTTCAAGAGCTATAACTTCTTTTAATTTCCAGTTGATAGAGATGTATCACGGCTTGTTATTTTATTTTTGTAGTTTTTATCATTACCATTGAGTGTTACTTATAGCATTTTGAGCCCTTTTTATTCCATTTTTTGGGCAGCAAAGTGACCAAAAAAACAGTATTTCTGCATTGACTTTTCTTTTTCATTTTGACATTTATATCATGTTGTGTAATTGTTTTATAATGGCACAAATTGTATAATAATTTGTTGAGACAATCGCGCTAAGTGTTGGCCCATATACAGTACTCACGAAAAGTTAGGAATACTTGCCTTTCTGGTGAAATTTCAGGATGATCCTATAATGCCCTCTAACCTTTCCAGGGGAACTTAATGTGATCTTCTCTAATCTTCTGGATGCATAGGTCCCACTGTTCAATGTTTCAGTGCTTTTTGCCCAACTTGCTGTTCTCGAACAAGGAGCTTAATGGAAAATTTCACAAGTGTTTGATCTATGAATCGCCCACTAAATTTTGGGATTCAATTATAATTGATATTAAACATTCCTCCTCATCATGATGTTCATATTTTGACATAATGGGAGGAAGACAGATCACAATTGATCAACAGCACCCAGTCATTGTGAGGCTTCAAGCAGGGTGTTCTCAGATGGAAATGGCAGCTGACCTTAGAGTGTCAGAGTGTCATCACCAAGTTGTTGTTACGTCGCCACCGGAGTCTGCTCCAGCGACTTCTGCTCCGATCGCCAGGTGACGCCGTGTTCCTGCCGTGGATGGTGCTGGTGATGGGAGAGGAGTCGATGCCAGTGGCACCGGTGGCCGCAGGCTCCGATCGTCCACTGGACTGGGTTAGCTTGGGATCTGCAGTACTGCTGGCTGACTGTGGGTGGCATGTGTCTTCCAGCTGAAGTTGCCAGCATTCAGCTACAGCCAATGGGAAGACACCACACCCTTCTTATTCCCCCTCCTGTCCCATGACCACTGCCAGAGATAGTTCTGATTTTCCTGGCTCCTGTTACGTCCTATTCTGTTGGTGATTCCTGTGTTGACTTCTGCTTGTTTTCTGACTACCCTCCTGCCTACTGTTTCTGTACCTCGCTGCCCGATCCGGATTTGACCTCTGCTACGTTTGCTGACTACGTCATTGCCTGCCGATTCTGTCCCTGTTCCGCATTTCCTGGTTTGACCCTGCCTGACTACTACTCTCATCGGACTGCAGCCTTCCACAGGTAGTGATCTCCAGGGCCCTGTGTAATTCCAAATCCCTGTAGAGGGGTTAAAGGGTTTCAGGGTTCTGGGGGTCCTGCTTGGTGAGTGGCTTCCCTCTAGCCTCCCCATTACAGCCCATCTGTGTCTGTGGATCTAGGCAGGCGTTACAGTTGTGCAGAGACACAGAGAGACTGGAAGAGTCACAGAAAGGCACAGGAGTGGACGTTCATTGGCTATAACCCACATTCATGACCTCTTTAGTGTGAATAATGCCCTTTGTAACTGGCTGATGAATGTCACACAACTCCAGTAACGTTTAAGGGAGGTGAGAGGCACCCAATTGTCACCTCAGACCATTTGAAACTGTTTACATCAAAGTGGTGTGCATACTAGATGACCTGCAAGATATCTGACCACATCACTAGACACAGGCGTCATCTACACTGGACGAGGGACCAGTGGCCTCAGTGCTGGTCACTGATGAAAGTTGATTCACACTGAGCAAAAATTATGGCTGTCAACGATGTTGGAGATGTCAATGAGAGCACTATGCATCAGCCATTGTTGTCACCAGACGAGCCTTTGGTGGTGGTGGTGGGGTTACAGTGTGGGCAGGTGTGTTGGTTCAGTACAGAACAGCCCTACACTTTGTGAATAGTACAGTGACAGCCCCTTGTACTTGAGTAACATCATTAATCTAGTCATTGTTCCTCTGCATGAATTACGCAGGTCCAATTTCATCTTCATGGATGACCATGCTCCGGCTCATCGAGGTCACATCATTAGGGAATGGCTGCTGGAGACTGGGGGACCTCAAATTGAATGGCCTGCACTCTCTCTAGACCTGAACCCCATGGAAAACCTATGGGATCAACTGAGTCTCCGGATAGAGGCCGTAACTCTGTACCCAGAACCTCAATGACCTGAGGGCCGCCCTTCAAGAATAGTGGGATGCCATGTCTCTGCAGACAATAACTCCACTGGTGACCAGCAAGAGACATTGTAATCAGCTGTAATTGATGCTCAAGGAGAAGTTATGGAGACATTGACATTTTTTTTGGGGGGGCGGCGGTATACCTACCTCTGATGTTGGCTTTTGCTTCAATTAATTGTTTGAGATGAGGAAATCTCCATTGCTGCTTCTACTTAAATGCCCTGCTTTCATGATAAAATATCACTGTAGCGTGAACTTCTTATGGTAGAGAGGTAAACATTCAATTCACAGGCGACACATCTGGTCAGCAGCCAACTACACACTCCCTCAATACTTGCGACATCTGTGACATTGTTCTATGTGATAAAACTGGACATTTAGAGTGGCTTTTTATTGTGGCCAGCCTAAGGCACACCTGTGGAGTAATTATGCTGTCTAATCAGAATCTTGATATGCCACACTTGTGAGGTGGATGGATTATCTTGGTAAAAGAGAAGGGCTCAATAACTGTCACACTATCAGCCTGGCCCATGCTTTCAGACCAACAGTAGTCTGACACACAACGAAAACACACCACAACAACACCACAAACAGAAGGGACACCGGGAATACAATAACAACGGTGGGCCCTGGTACTAGTGAGAGGTTAGATGGGACACCTCCTGCCCTTACCTTCCACTGTACCCTGCATTCCTAGCTAGACCCTATACAGGTTTGTCACTGCGCAGGAGCCTGAAGCTCTGTGAGGCCCTGCAGTCAGCCCTGGCTAGTGAGTAGGAAGGTAAGGCTCACTAGACCCACCACTACACTAATACAACATGAGTGGAGGTGAGACAAACAGAGGAATAACAACCAAAATGGAGAAGATACGAATTCAGGATGAATCCACAGCAGCTCCTTCCACCAAGGCGGCCAGAATACAAATGGTTTTGTATAATCAGCAAAGATTGTTAGGAAACCTTACTACTTAAACACAAAGGGGAGTGGCTACAGAGCAGCTGCTGCTGACAAACACTGCAGGAAAGCTGCTAGCAGCAAAACTGACATTAACTGTTTAAGCACCAAGAGAAACAAAACATGTAAATGTAGAGTCCAAGATAGAGATGAGAGGCTCCAGTGCTAAAGCTGTCACTAGACTCTAAAAAAACAGGGAGGCGACTGTGACTCTAACACAGATTTAGGCAAATTTCTGACTGATATTTGAGAGGAAAAGACCTTTTGTGTCCGTAGAAAAAGTCTTAGATCTTAGAGTTCAGCTCATGAAAAATGGGAGAAAAAACAAAAGTGTTGCATTTATATTTTAGTTCAGTGTATAATATTGGTGGTATTGATTTTATCATAGATTTAGCCACTGTACAGTATGTTGTTTTGCACAGTGTGGTGTTGCTGGGACTGTATATCATAGTTATTTGGCCAAGTGTCTAGGGATAGGTGACTCTCTTCAGTGGAAGAGTATTTTTGGCATGCTCTGTGATCTGTGCAGAGGTCACTGTGCGGGGAGGAGAAGGAGAGGAGCTGTGACATCACCTATTATGAATGGTGGAATCCTAGGTAGTGATGAATGAGCATTACCATGCTTGGGTTCTCAGTACTCGAAACGAGCCGGTCGAACACTAGGATAGGTTTGACTTGAGTACCGAGTACAATGAAAGTCAATGGGAAATCCAAGTATTTTTCCAGAAGATCTTTTAAAAAAAATGCTAAAGTTTCCCAATAACTTCTATTATACTTGGTACTCAAGTCAAACATGTCCGAGCATCCGACTACTCATTACAAGTACCAAGCACCAGAGCATGGTAGTGCTCACTTATCACTAATCCTGGGTTTTCTACTGTATATAGAGATATCAGTCATTGTAAAGGAGGAGGAGGTGAGCTGTGACATCACCTATTGTTACTTGTGAATTTTATGTTATCTACTGTATAGAGGTGCCATCAGTCATGATAGTACAAGAGGATGAGGTGAGCTGTGATATAATCTATTGTGAATGGTGGATCCTGTGTTCTCTACTGTATATAGACGTGCTATCAGGCATTGTACAGGAGGAAAAGGAGGTGAGCTGTGATATCACCTATTGTGAATGTTGAGTTCTAAGTTACCAGCCATTATTGTACAGGAGGAGGCGAAGGAGAGATATGATATCACCTATTGTGAATGGTGGATCCTTTGTTATCTACTGTATATAGAGGTGTTATCAGTTATTGTAGAGGAGGAGGTGAGCTGTGACATCATCTATTGTGAATGTTGAATTCTGGGTTATCAAGTGTATACAGAGGTGTTATCAGTCGTCATTGTAGAGGAGGAGGTGATCTGTGACATCACCTATTTTAGATACTGGATCCTGTGTTATCTACTGTATATAGAGGAGTTATCAGTCATTGTATAAGAGAAGAATGATTAAAAAAAATCTCCAAAATATTTAGAAAATATGTGATGAAGTTAATTTACTGATTTACGTTTAAGCTAAGTTACGTTATTATAAAATGACATACCAGATTTTCATATTTACTGAAACCACGAGCAAAAAAGCAAAAAAAAAATATTTAAAAAAATACCCACTTTTCTTTCCAACTGTTTGAAAAGTAATGTATATTCTTCAGTTTTTTTAAAAAAAGTATTCCCTTCAGTTGAATTGAACTCCAGCGTGCGGGACTTAGTATGGTAGTCACAGCGCTGTCTATAGGGTAAATACAGTGATTGAAGTAATGCTCCCTATGGCGCTGGCTTTATGTCGGAGAACAAATACTCCTTCCGCAGGGAATTTTTCCTTTCTTTTAGAATGAATTGAAGCTGAGACTTTGTATCTGCGAGGAAGCTATAATTTGAGCCTACTGTCAGTTGTATGGAGTTGTACTAAAGTTTTTAGGTATTTTGGTAAGTAAAGTTTAGTAACCATGGACTATTTATACTTGCAAAAAATCCATGTGGTCCCAAGTAACCTTCCTCTATATTTGAACACATTTTTCACCTTCCAATTGCCTTATTGCTTGCACAGGAGCTTAAAGCCGCGTTCACACTGAGATTTTTTCAGAAGTTCAAACACCATTAATTTTGAAGGAAAAACTGTTTAAACAACTAAATTTTTTAGGGAGTTTTTGGAATAATTTTTGTTTTCCTAAAGTGATTTTGGAAGAGTTTTTTTTTTACTTGTGATTGTAAAGTGCCACGTTTGGAGAGGTTTCCTTCAAAATCGGTGTCAAAGCAGTGACCTGCCTTTTTTTTTCCCCTCAAAAGTTCTTTAAAACCTTCTTCAGGAAAAAAAAACCTCAAAAGCCTCCTCATATTAATTCAGTTGCCATAAAAAATGAATTGTAAGAATTTTGAAAGTATTTTTGAAACTTTTTTTGGGGAAGAATTTTGGTGAATTTCCTCAATAAAAAAAAAAAAAATTGGGAAAAAACAACTGTGTGAACATAACTTATTGGTTAGTGCCCCCTGAGTTTTTTGAAGCAACGAGATTATAAACGAGGAGGACATGACAGTACATGGGGGGCAGACAGAGATGAGGTCAAGGTACAAGCTGAAGGTCAGGATTCCAGTAGAGTACGTACAGGATACAGGGAGCAGGCGTGGACGTGGTCAGGAGGAGGTCCGAGGTCAGAAGCCAGGAGGGCATTACAATACACGGGGGGCAGACCGAGATGAGGTCAAGGTAGAAGCTGATGATCAGGATTCCAGGAGAGTACATACAGGATGCAGGGAGGAAGTCCGATCTCAAAAGCCAGGAGGGCATGACCGTACACAGGGGGGCAGACAGAGATAAGGTCGAGGTACAAGCCGAAGGTCAGGGTTCAAGGAGAGTACGTACCAAAATACAGGGAGCAGACGGGACATGGTCAGGAGGAAGTCCGAGGTCAAAGCCGAGAAGTCACAACAGAAATAGAAGGGGATAGGCAGAGAAGGGTCAATAACAGTCCGGAGTCGAGAGGCCAACATCTGAACACTGAGCACTATGGGAGCCAACAGCACAACTGTAACCAGGAAGTACGACTGGCGGCATCCTGAGCTAACATGCTCCCTAATCAAGCAGAGCAATCACCGGGAACAAGACATATGTGTGAGAGCACCTCCCAGGACAGCGTGAAACCCAGTGCTGTGAAACAACTAGCAGAGCATTCATCCTGCAAAATGCTCTGCATCATAAAAAAACATATACCATCTCCGCAGGAGAGCATAGCAGAACAATACAGAATGTTCTGCACATAGGAATCGTGACATGCATCATAATTTGATCATTTTGGGAGGAGTTCTTCATTTCCTGGCGCCGGGTTGAGTTTTTTTTCCCCAAAATGTTTTTTCCTAAAGAGTTTTTCCTGAAGATTTTTTTTTTTTGTAGCATTTTGATTGCACAGCCTGGTTTGTAAGGTTTTCCTTCAGGATCTTCTTCAAAAAAAGTGACATAAACTGTCTTTTTTTTTCCTGACAGGCATTTTTCAAAATCTGAAGCAGAAAAAAAAGCTCAAAAGACTGAACATATAAACAGTAAAGTGAATTTACAATAGAAATTAATATGAAAAATCTTTATTTAATTGTTGTATTATTTGCAGTAAAAAAGCCACTGTAGCTGCTATGATGTCTACGGGGGAGAGAGAGTTTTTCTTACCCAGAATTAGCCAATATGGAGAATGTGTCATAAAAAATATGTAATATCTAAACTAAATTTGATGTTCAATATATATTTTTTTAAATTTTGGCATTGTTTCATCAATTTTACACATCATTAGCTATATAGAAAAATCTTGCAGTTTTCCCACTGGACACTACGCTCAATGCTAATCCCATATTTCCTGTCCTTCGCAGAAGGCTTTTTTGATAACCCACCATCCGGCAATTTTCCGTTTTTCGTTTTTGTTTTTTAATCCTTTACTTCAAAGAACCATAACTTTTTTTAAAATTTTCCATCAATATAGCCATATGATGACTTGTTTTTTATGGGACGAGTTGTACTTTTGAAGGACACCATTCATTCTGGCCCATACTGTACTGGAAAATGGGAAAAAAATCCAAGTGCGGTGAAATTGCAAAAAAATGTAAATTCACAATGTTTTTTTTTTTTTTATTTACCATTTTCACTAAATGGAAAAACTGACGTGGCAGTATAATTCCCCAGGTCAGTACCAGATCAAAGGTACCAAATGTATAGTTTTATATTTTATTTAAGTGGTAAAAAAAAAATCAGAAAGTTGTCAAGAAATTTAATTGCGCATTATGCTCTATTATTTTCCGTGACCTGTAGTGTTCTCAGTTTTCAGGATCCGGGTTGCTAGGGCTTATTTTTTTCATCCGGGGCTGATGTTTCTACCAATTTAATTTTTGGCACCAACATCTGAACAAAAAAGGGGACGTGAAGATGACCTACAGTGTAAATCAAAACCCACCTTAAATAAGAACTATAATATCAGAGTGTGTAGTAGAGACCCAGAAATATTTAATTTAACCTATAGCTCAAAAAGAGCCATAAACTACCATGGTCAGCTCCATATAAATGTGAAGCCCACGCGAAACGTGCGTTGGAGTCCTGGAGGTGCATCCCTTTGCAGATTAGGAGACATTATGGGTGAGTGTCGTTTCATATGGAGCTGAGTATATAGATTAGCACTATGCATATGTAGTTTACTAGGGGTGAGCATCCCCAGCCCTGAATTTGATGATCTCCATTGTTTATTTATTACTATACATAGGCACTTTATGGCAGGGTCTGTCTTCCCCTCTGTGCAATATTTCTACTCGGGCTGCTATTATGCATAGACACGTTATACCCACTTCCCAGTAATTCTATCTGTTTTTGGGTGTCCCCCCCCCCCTTTTGTTTATCCTCACCAGCTCTATACCTTTCAATCTATGCGTTGTGGTGTTACTATGCTTATAGTCATTTCATAAATAAAATGATTCTTTGTTTTCACATTGGTAGTTTTATGACTCTTTTTGATCTATAGGTTAATATAATTTTTGGGTAGATTCGATGTTATGATCACCTGTCATTGCAATGTTGAGACCAAAAAAATGTAATTGTGGTGTTTTTATTTTTTTCTCATTGCACTCTTTAGTGATCAGATTAATTTATTTTATATTTTGATAGATCGGGCATTTCTGAACACGGCGATACCAAATATGTGTATTTTATTATTTATTTTTTATTTTCGTTGGGGGAAAAGGGGGTGATTTGAACTATTTTTTTGTTTTTTTTCATGTTTTTTAAAAGTTTTTTTTACACTTTTTATTGTTTTTGCGAGCTGCGATCTTCTGATTGCTTGTGCTGTACAAGCATCAGAAGAAACGTTGACCGATCTCCTCTGGGTGTTGGCGGTCACAAGAAAAACATCATGACAGACACAGGGGTAATCAGTTGAACCCTTCGCTGTCATGACAACTCATCGATGCCCCGACGGGCCGCTGACGAAGGCGGGGAATGACACGCTCCCCACCAGTGCATATTAAATCCCGCTGTCAGAGATTGATAGCAGGATTTAATTAATTAACAGATCTCTGATCTACTCTTGCCTGTTAGAGGCACATGTCTACATGACCTATGATGTACCCTGATCTGATCGGCAGACATGTGCAGCTAAAGGGCACGTTACACGCAGCGATATCGCTATTGATATCGCTAGCGTGCGCACCCGCCCTTGTCGGTTGTGCGTCACGGGCAAATCGCTGCCCGTGGCGCACAACATCGCCCGGACCCGTCACACGGACTTACCTGCCTAGCGATGTTGCTGTGGCCGGCGAACCACCTCCTTTCTAAGGGGGCGGTTCGTGCGGCATCACAACGGCGTCACTAAGTGGCCGCCCAATAGAAGCGGAGGGGCGGAGATGAACGGCCGTAACATTCCGCCCACCTCCTTCCTTCCTCATTGCTGGCGGCCACAGGTAAGCTGTAGTTCGTCTTTCCCGGGGTGTCACACATAGCAATGTGTGCTGCCTCGGGAACGACGAACAACCTGTGTCCTCAACAATCAACGATTTTTTGAAAATGAATGACGTGTCAACGATGGACGATAAGGTGAGTATTTTCCATCGTTAACGGAAGCTCGTTGGTGTCACATGCAACGACGTCGCTAACGATGCCGGATGTGCGTCACGAATTCTGTGACCCCGGCGATATATCGTTACATACGTCGTTGCATGTAACGGGGCCTTAACCCCTTTGATCGCGCTGTCAAACTGTGACAGAGCAATCTAACACTCTCCAGTGAGTATCAAGCTGTTCCCTGCCACCATTGGCAGTCCCTTGATGCCACCACGGGGTGCCAATTGGTTGCCATCGAAGCGAGGTGTCAGATGATGCCCCACAGTCATGACTCACTTCCTGTGAACGTCGGCAGAGCGCAGCACTCACCAGAGAGCAGCATTTCTTCTGTTCAGAGCGATTTTGAAGCATCGTTCTAATTAGCACAAGCAATCAGATAGCACAGTCATAAAGTCCTTTAGGAGGACTAGTAAAATCAGTAAAAAAAAAAAAATGTTAAAAAAGTTTTAAAAAATAAAACAAATCTAAAAGTTCAAATCATTTTTGCCCCATTGAAAATAAAACAAAAAAATACACATATATTTGGTATCGCCGCGTTCAAAAATGCCTGAGCTATCAAAATAAAAATCAGTTATTCTGATCGGTAAACGGCATATCGAGTAAAAAATTCAAAACGCCAAAATTAAATTTTTAAAAGGCACCGCAACATTTCTTTAAAATGCAATAACAGGTGGTCAAAACATTGCATCTACCTAAAAATGGTATACGGTAATTAAAATCGTCAGCTCAAGGCACAAAAAATAAGGCCTCACTGAGCTCCAGATCCCGAAAAATGAGAACGCTACGGGTTTCGGAAAATGGTGACAAAAGCGCAACTTTTTTTTTTTTTACGAACTTCAGAATTTTTTTTACCACTTAGAAGATAAAAGTAAAACTATACATATTTGGTATCTACGAACTCGCACCAACCTGAGGCATAATATTGCCAGGTCAGTTTTACCATATAGTGAACAAGGTAAAGAAAAAAAAACCCCAAAACTTTCATGCAATTGCACTTTTTTGCAATTTTGCCATACTTGGATTTTTTTTTCCTGTTTTCCAGTACAATATTGGGCAGAATGAATGGAGTCATTCAAAAGTACAACTCATCCAGCAATAAACAAGCCCTCATATGGCCATATTAACTGAAAAAATAAAAAAGGTATGGCTCTTGGAAGGAAGGGAGGAAAAAAACAAAAAATTGAAAATTGCCGGGGGTGAAGGCATTAAAGATCGTGATAAGAATTATATGCAGTCATAGAAGACCTCATAAGCAGGCTTTACATGCAACGACATCGCTAACGAGATGCCATTGGGGTCACGGAATTCGTGACGCATATCCGGCCTCGTTAGCGACGTCGTTGCGTGTGACACCACAGGAACGACCGGTAACGATCAAAAATACTCACATATCGTTGATCGTTGACCGGTCGTTCCTATCCTGATTATTGTTGCTGTTGCAGGACGCAGGTTGTTCGTCGTTCCTGCGGCAGCACACATCGCTATGTGTGACTCCACAGGAACAAGGAACAACTTCGTACCTGCGGCCGCACGCAATGAGGAAGAAAGGAGGTGGGCGGGATGTTACGTCCCACTCATCTCCGCCCCTCCGCCTCTATTGGGCGGCCACTTAGTGATGCCGCTGTGACGCCGCATGAACCGCCCCCTTAGAAAGGAGGCGGTTCGCCGGCCACAGCAACGTCGTTACGCAGGTAAGTACGTGTGACGGGTGTAAGTGACGTTGTGCGCCACGGGCAGCGATTTGCCCGTGTCGCACAACTGATGGGAGTGGGTACGCACGGTAGCGATTTCGATACCGATATCGCAGCGTGTAAAGCCCCCTTTACAGTTTGCCAGGAATTGATTCACGGTGAATAACAAAAAATGGAAAGAAAATTTGAATTTCTTAAGATTTGCTCAATTGTAAGAAAATATACTATGGATCGGTTGTAGGGATTCTTTAAGTGTTTTGTTGGAATGTGCGGTAATTAAATATTTTGTAATAACAAGAATCCGTCAACAGTTATTTATGTTCCCTTTTAAAAGAGAAACCTTCGACACAAAACCTTTCATTCAATGTACATTTCATAAATTGTTTTTATGTAGATTTCACGTTGACTTTTCCTCTTTGTTAACGAGTGCCATTTTTGGACAGTGCCACAATATCTCTGAAATATTTGCATAATTTTGCATACATTATGTACATCAGATTTCAGCACAAACATAATATTCAATCGGCCGTGCACCAGTGGAATACAAATGATTTTTTTTTTATCATTATAAGAGCAGCAAATGGTAAAGACGCCTTATCCCTCCATAGCAGTGCACATCAATTACCAGAATGCCCCTCACAATGAGCAAAAAAAGAAGAAGCCGCATCTGACAATTAATTATCTAATTCCCATGGTGGATGTAAAAATGGGATGTTATGCACCAAGCTGGATAACTACTTCTTCATATCTGTCAAATATTACCTGTGTCCAGCTTAGTATATGTAAAATACTGCTCTTCTTGAATAACCCTAATGTTAGCAGTGGAGTGGATTTCTCCTCCGGATATATGAGTAGTATTATTAGTTTTTCTTATTGTTAAAGGGGTTGTCACAACTTGGCAAGATATCACTAAAGAACCGATCCTAAAGATAAAAGTGCATCTCAATAAATTAGAATATACAAAAAACTAAATAGTTTTCAAAGCCAGCTTACCCGTACACTCCTGTGTGTGGATTCCAGTATCAATCCAGAAGATAGTCCGCACGGAAAAACCAGAGCAGGAGCCAGCCACGGGAAATCCAAATGAAAAAACTCCAGCGGACAAATTTGAGGATGCAGATATATATTAAAAAATGTTTTGCATTTGCAAATCTTTATTTTGAAAAACTTCCATAAAATTGGAGCCACACTTCTGGGCGGTGAAGGAAAGAGATTAGGAGTGGAAGCCTGCTTGGACTACGCGTTTTGGCGTACAAGCGCCTTCTACACGGTCTAATGATAGACCATGTAGAAGGCGCTTGTACGCCGAAACGCGTAGTCCAAGCAGGCTACCACTCCTAATCTCTTTAGACCGTGTAGAAGGCACTTGTATGCCGAAACGCGTAGTCCAAGCAGGCTACCACTCCTAATCTCTTTCCTTCACCGCACAGAAGTGTGGCTCCAATTTTATGGAAGTTTTTCAAAATAAAGATTTGCAAATGCAAAAAAAATTTTAATATATATCTGCATCCTCAAATTTGTCCGCTGGAGTTATAAAGTTTTTTCACAATAAATTAGAATATCATCAAAAAGTTAATTTATATCAGTAATTCAATACAAAAAGAGAAGCGCATATATTATATAGAGTCATTACACACAGAGGGATCTATTCTATATATTATATAGAGTCATTACACAAAGAGGGATCTATTCTTATATATTATATAGAGTCATTACACACAGAAGGATCTATTCCTATATATTATGTAGAGTCATTACACACAGAGGGATCTATTCCTATATATTATATAGAGTCAATACACACAGAGAGATCTATTCCTATATATTATATAGAGTCATTACACACAGAGGGATCTATTCCTATATATTATATAGAGTCATTACACACAGTGATCTATTCCTATATATTATATAGAGTCATTACACACAGTGATCTATTCCTATATATTATATAGAGTCATTACGCACAGAGGGATCTATCCCTATATATTATATAGAGTCATTATACACAGAGGGATCTATTCTTATATATTATATAGAAACATTACACACAGAAGGATCCATTCCTATATATTATGTAGAGTCATTACACACAGAGATACCTATTCCTATATATTATATAGAGTCATTACACACCGAGGGATCTATTCCCATATTTTATGTAGAGTCATTACATACAGAGGGATCTATTCCTAATATATTATTTAGAGTCATTACACACAGAGGGATCTATTCCTATCTATTATATAGAGTCATTACACACAGAGGGATCTATTCCTATATTTTATGTAGAGTCATTTTACACAGAGGGATCTATTCCTAGATTTTATATAGTCATTACACACAGAGGGATCTATCCCTATATATTATATAGAGTCATTACACACAGAGGGATCTATTCATATATATTATGCAGAGTCATTACACACAGAGGGATCTATTGGCGCCTACTGAAAAATCTGTAAAGCAAATGCCTCAATACTTGGTCATGGTTTTTTGCATGAATTACTGCATCAATGCGGCGTGGCATGGAGGCAATCAGCCTGTGGCACTGCTGAGATGTTATGGAATTCCATGTTGCTTTGATAGCAGGCTTCAGCTCGTCTGCATTGTTGGCTCTGGTGTCTCTCATAGATTCTCTATGGGGTTTAGGTCAGGCGAGTTTGCTGGCCAATCAAGCACAGTGATACTGTGGTTAGTAAACCAGGTATTGATACTTTTGGCAGTGTGGACAGGTGCCATGTCCTACTGGAAAATGAAATTTCCATCTCCAAAAAGCTTGTCGGCAGAGGGAAGCATGAAGTGCTCTAAAATTGCCTGGTAGACGGCTGCGCTGACTTTGGTTTTGATAAAACACAGTGGACCTACACCAGCAGATGACATGGCTCCCCAAACCATCACTGATTGTGGAAACTTCACACTAGACCTCAGCAGCTTGGATTATGGCCTCTCCACTCTTCCTCCAGACTCTGGGACTGCGATTTCCAAATGAAATGCAAAATTTACTTTCAACTGAAAACAACACCTTGGACACTAAGCTACAGTCCGGTTCTTTTTCTCCTTGGCCCAGGTTAGACGCTTCTGCAATTGTCTATTGGTCATCAGTGGCTTGACACAAGGAATGCGACACTTGTAGCCCATGTATTGGATACGTCTGTGTGCGGTGGCTCTTGTAGCACTGACCCCAGCAGCAGTCCACTCCTTGTGAATCTCCCTCAATTTTTTGAATGGCCTTGTCTTAAGAATCCTATTAAGGCTGCGGTTATCCCGGTTTCTTGTGCACCTTTTTTCTACCACACTTTTTCCTTCCACTCAACTTTCCATTAATAAGCTTGGATACAGCACTCGGTGAACAGCCAACTTGTTTAGCCATAACCCTTTTGTGGCTTACCCTTCTTGTGGAGTGTGTCAATGACTGCCTCCTGGACACCTGTCAAGTCAGCAGTCTTTCCCATGATTGTGTAGCCTACTGAACCAGACTAAGGGACTATTTTAAACTCTTAGGAAGCCTCTCCATGTGTTTTGTGGTAATTATTCTAATTTTCTGAGATAATGACTTTTGGGTTTTCATTGGCTATAATCCATAATCATCAACATTAATAGAAATAAACACTTGAAATAGATCCCTATGTTTGCAATGACTGTATATATGTGTTTCCTTTTTGTATTGAATTGCTGAAATCAATACATTTTTTGATGATGTTATAATTTATTGAGATGCACTTGTATGTGAATCGATTTGTGTAAATCCAGCCAAATGATGACTAGCTCTCCACCATTGTTCTGCATTATGTGGACCGGAATGGATTAAAGTAGCCTATTCTATTATATACACTTCTCCCCGACCGCCTCATACTGGTCCCAGAGCCGCCTCTGATTACTCCTCTTCTCCTTTTCGCTCACCTTCTTTTTCTGGATCTTACAGGGGGCACCACAACTAAATCATCAAACGGAGTTTTGCTCAAAACACGCTGAGTGTCATGACGACATCAGGTGCTGTTCACACTACAGACTGTGACATTCTACACTATGGTTTTTTTGGTGTTTCTGAGTTACACAGGGAGGCTCAGGTGTTAACTAGCTTGTTAACCTCTGCTAGCCTGCTGGTTACCTCTAGGATCACATGTTGTTGGAAACCTATCACATTTATGCCCCACCTTTTTAAGATGGTGGAATCTGTCTTCCCACGCCTACTATAGTTTATTTCTGTGCTGGTCTGTGGGCTGTTGTGTTCCAGTCCTGCTACTGATTGTATTGCTTTGTGTGGAGTTGTTGTGGAGTTCTCCTGTTGTGCTGTTGTTTCATAATTGCTCATATTTCCTCCTAAGCTTTTATTGTCTTGTAACTCTGTGTGTATGTGAGCCGAGAGATAGAGTTTTGGTTTCCCCTGTTTGACTATTTCTGTTGGCTTTATCACTCTTGCCCTGGCCCTCCTCAGAGGTTGGGGGGAGTGGAAATAAGATCAAGGCTGGTCAGGAGCTGGACCAAGAATGTGGCTCAGGCATCCTCACCTTCAGCGGTATCTTTGAGATCAGGTATAGCTAGTGGCCCTTAGTTTGAGGACCAGTTTAGGAGCTCCTGTCCCATGCTCTCCCCGATTATTGTGACAAAAATAGGTCATATGGAGTGCATACAACAACAATAACATGCATGGTGCTCCACATGGAGCCTAGTCGGCTGTGATGACCACTAAAATTTCCAGCAGATTGAGGCTGAGTCGTAGAAGAGGAGCAAATGAAGACTCAGAGGACCGGTACCTGCAAAACATTTGTACAAAATTAAATGAATCTGCCTATCTCAAATTTTGCGAGATTCACTCAATTCAACTTATCCCCTTTCAACAGCTGCTTGATGGGGTCTGACCTTTGGGCATCCAAATGATCAGAAATGCCTCAATTGAATTTAGCAGTGTCACATCACGTGCACTACCACTTTGTCCATTGTCTATAGGACTGTTGAAGATGATTACGTCTCTGATTTTTCTCCACAATCCTATAGACATTTGTACCGCCCCGGCGCAGACCGGGGTGCTGGGATCCGGGGAGGTGTGGCTCGAGGGGTCCGGACCCGGGCTCAGCAGACACTCCGATCCTTAAAAGGGGATTATTTACAGGGGAGAAGTTCATGACGCCAACTGCAGGTTGCGGTAATGGGAGTACCGCCGATGCTGGAAGGAGTACCGGGACAGATGGTGTGGAGCAGCAAGGTGTCAGTCCCTCCGCAGGTAGAGAAGCCCCCGGCCTCTGGGGTTTTGGTGGATATTTGGGAGCACAGGGTACTCACTGTGGGTAGTCGTGGTGCTGGATGGGGATTATAAAGTAGACACTCAAACCAAAGGTAAACCAAAGTCTCTGTGCCTCACTGTCACTGTGGGGAGCCCATCCAGGTATCTGCTCCCACTGTTGTCACTTGGTAATCCGGGGCCCACCTCCATGCACAATTTAGTTGTCTGTTGTGGCCCCTTGGCTTGAAGCTTTTGGGGCCCCGCTCACTATGTCTAGTGTAGCTGTGCCCTTGATGGCTGGAACTTGGGATTACAGTGGGCTGCTTTACTGGAAAGCCCTATCCCCCTGGGTGTGCTGTCACCTTCAATCTCTGAGCTCTTAGGGAAGTTCATAAAGATACTCTCCGTCCCAGGTTAATTCTCAGGACGTTGAATCGGCTCCTGACCTAGGGTCCTGTACCCCGTCGTGCTCGATACCGGTCAGTTCTTTTCGGTTTCTGATGCCGACAGTCCTCCTAGACTATGTACGTCGCAACCTTTTCCAATGTCACTGCCACCGGTCCCCGACTCCTCTGGTCCCGGACCACCGTCTGCAACCCAACCTCGGTCTATCTCCTCGGGAGCTACTACTCCAGCTCCTCACTCCTTGAGGGCTCTGACTACTCTCTCCACCTCCTCCCTCCCACCAGTCTGCCTGACTCCTAGGTGGGTGGCCCTATTTCAGCTTGACTAACCCACTGGTGTGTCTGACAAGTCGTGATGTGAGGTGTCGATTGGGATTTGTGGTGCTGATGGTAGTGACACCGGTTTCTGGAAACCTGGAACAATGGGGGGTAGGCCCTGCACCCTGGGTGAAAGGATGCAGTTCCCTGTGGCACCCTGATATAATCAGGGGCGCCACACATTGTTTGGAGCAATGGTGATTATGTGTAACCAGCGATCCAGTCTAAAATAGTATTTTTTACCCTTGTTCTTGGGATCTGTGAGGGTCCCGGAGGTCGGACTGCTAGGAATTAGTGTGTTATCTGCCATGATTCATTCATGGCTCTGCCGTTCCTGAGCAGGTGCATGTATCCTGCCACCAGGGTTTAGGTCTCTTGGGAAGGGCCTGTTTGTCCTGGCCTCGTTCTGGGGGTCACGCCACCATATCTTGGTGCTGCTACCTTCGAGACCCCGCCAGTAATATTTCCAGCTCTGCTGTGTGCTCTGTTCCTGTGAGAAGTTCTCTGTTTCTTGTCCTGATACCTGGTACTGTTTGTCCTGATTTCCGTTCCCCCTTGCCTGACCTGACTTCCGTCCCTCTTGCCTGACCTGACCTCCATCCCTCCGACCTTACCTCTGTTTCCCCGGCCTGTCCTGATCTTCATTCCTCATGCCCGTCCGTACCTCCATCAATTCTACCTGACCTTTCCTCCATTCCTCCCTGTCCTCCGGTCTCCTGTCCTGTGTTCCCTACATCCTCTCCTGTGCTTACTTGCTCTCCCAGTATCCAACCTCGGCTCTGTTCTTCGATTTTGGATAGTTTTCTCCTCGGTACAGGCGTGACATCCCGGCATAAACCCTGACTGATTGACTATTCCTGCTCTTGCGTCAGCGACCTCTAGTGGGCATCTGTCTAACCACACTCAGGAGTTCTTTTCCTACCTGAGTCCTTGCGCCCCCTAGTGATAGCTTGACATTATCACCTCAACTGAGGATAGATGATAACTTGCCGAGTTGGGGACACCATTTTAGTGTACATTTTATTGTTACTGTCCAGGTCGGGGTGATATAGCAGTGGAGACATCTTGTCCAAAATGGTGCTGGGAAATACATAGCCCCAGGCTTCCAGAGAGAACAGAAAAAAATGCCAAGACAACACACTACTGACTTGGGCAGGTGAGAGGTTTTGCAATAAGGGTCATGCGCCTGCCATAGTCCGTCATCGACATTGCCTATAAGCGGTGTAAATTATGGTGACTTTCTGTCCCTTGATATTGCTGCAGCCTCCGATAGCAGTCAAATGGGATGGAATGTAACCCCAGGAGTCCGGGATGTTGGAGACTGTCATAGAAGTGAACAGTGTGATCTTCACGAGGTGGTGTGGGTCTTCTTTTTTTTTTCACCCATGACAGTCTGCGGTGAAATACCAAGTGTGATGGTGGAATATGGGGGAGGTGTATCTTGCTGTACAGATTCCTATTTTAAGCTTGGTTCACTGTCCATTATTTGTACTGCTTTCTGTGTACATTGTATTGTTTGTAAGTAATCACCCCCTATAGTGCAAGAGTATAACCTCTTGAGGCGCTTCCATCCCTGGGTGTGGGGGGAGGTAGGCCTAGAGTACACCTACTGTAACCTTTTTGCTTACCTGGGGCATAGGCAGTCTGTTTATGAACTTCAAGAGTGAAGTAGGAAGATTGAACCTCTGGGAGAAACTGGCATCTCAGAGAGACCTGGATATTTATCGGTTACTGGACTATATTTGTGTTACTGGACTAATTTTACCCTCAGTTTTGTGGATTATGTTATGGACCATTTGATTTGCTTGGAATAAATGCTCTTTGGATTGTACAGCCATCTCTCACTCTGTTGATTGTGTGATATGGGAGAAGGACTCCGTCACAGGAAGGATCTTTTTTCTTTTCTCCCGGGGTGTACCTGTAAGAGTGGAATGCGACAGCCACAGTCCACCACACCATCATACTCCCAACAAACTCCACAGTATTGCGTTTATATTACAAATCAAAATGTGATGAACTTGACCCCACTTTTTTCATACTTTGGGACATTTTTTCCCTCTCCCTCAAATTTCATACAATCTTGCAGAAAGCAACTTGTGCTATATTCTCTTTGATCTCTTCCATTTCTTTCCAGACTGCTGAAGTTTAAGCTGAGTACTTAAAGTACCCTTTTACGTGCACCCACAGAAACAAATCTGAATGTCACTGTAATGAGTCCTCTATTTCTCCTGTTGAATTATTTTATTTATTTTTTTTTTACTTCCCTGCAGCCAACCTCCTGCTTTTTTGTTGTTTATGTCTTGATCTTCATGCCAGCTCTTCCCCCGTACCTTCAGACTACGTCTTCGAAGAGGAAAGCTGATCTATCTTACAGCTCACTGATTCTCATCCTCAGTCCCTGCCCATTACATCTACAAAGCACCGTCTAGAGACTCTCACACAGTCTCTAGATGGATAAATAGCTGCACACAGTTTTTCCTTCTAATATCCTAACATTTTACTGAGTATATGATATGCTGACAATCTCCTGCATTCAGTAGCGTTACATGTGCTGACAATGGCTGGCTCATTGTACTGTTGGGAGCAATGAGGCATCTAATGTAGTCATTCATGATAATATAATCTAACACTCAGGAATTCCCAGCAACATCCCCTCTGGGCAATCAAGCTGACAACAATACTTGTTTTGTGTACGGTGCTTTACCTCCCTTACTATGCACATCTGACTCGCCCACCCCAGGGCTATGGGACACCCGGTGCCGGGCCGGACTAGTCCGGGGGTCATCAGTGGTGGCGGGGCCCGACTCTGTGGCCCTGGTGGGTGTCCATTAAATATGGCTGGTGAATAAAGTTTATGGTTGTCGTGATGCCACCTGTGGTTTGCGGCTATTAAGCCGCCGCTGCTGTATGAGGCCTCCGGGGCTGGTGGTATGGCAGCTTGGATGGTCCTGCTCCCCACAGATGGAGCGGTACCCCGGGGCAACAGTTGGTGCTCGTGAGAGTCTATGGTGTGATGTTGTGTGAATAATACGGTGCAGGGCCAACAGGCAGTGAAAGAAACAGGCACAAACAGTAGTCTCTTTACCTTCTCCTCTTTTACTTGGCAAACGGTTAGTCCTGGGCGACCGTTACAGGTGGTAGAGGGCTCCGGCCGGCCTGGAAGTAACTGAGGTATCTTTTTGGCCAGATGAGTATGAGGCCTACTCCTGTTCTTTCTTTACTGTTATAGGACCCTGCTCTCTGGATTGGCAATGGCCCTCTTGCTGCTGGGACTTGTGGTTCGTCCCTTTTTCTGTGTGGTAGGCTGCGCAGGCCCTCTCTGGTGCTTCTCTGCTGGAGTCCACACCGGGCCCTTGGGATGCAGCTGTACCTTCAGATTGCTTCTGGGCCAGGGGGCTTGCAGCTCTCCTGCCCTCCGGATTCGGCTACCAAGGAAGGATTTTACACCCTGGCAACCACAGACTCTGATGTCCGAGTCTCTTCTGTGCCTCTCTGCTCCTCCTGCTTCACTGGGCCAAGCTACTCCAGCTCCAGGCCCCAGTCCGCAGGACAGCACTACTCTGCGTCTGCTTTCACTGCTTTCTCTCTACAGACTGACCACTAACTCCTCCCTCAGGTCAGACTTGAGAAATGCTCCTTGGAACTCCAGGTTCAGAGCTCCCCCTGCTGGCCTGAGAGAGGATGGTGTTGGGTGTTGGTACCTACTGGCCAATAGACCTCCCAATTACCTCCAGGCTCAGCATCACCCTTGGAGGGGCAATGCTGTTGTAGGTCCTGGGGCGCCACACATCCCCAGTCACTGTAAACTTGCTGATGATCACAGGACACGCCCCCTGTGACATCACCATTCACAGCTCACTGCAGAGCTGCTGACGCCGTCAATCAAAACACAGACAGGACATAGCTGTGCTATTTGCTTTTAATAAAAAGTATTAGTAAGTAAGCGGGCGGAGGTCACATCATTACATGTGACAGCTCAGGAAAACAGCAGAATTTTAAAAGCAAGTCAATTATGATATTTCTTTATTTTTTTTAAAACCATTACATTTCTTTAAAAAAAATGTTTTTTTCTAGAAAACCCCTTTAACTAATGGTCTATGTTGAATGCTATTTTTTTTCCTATTGTAGACAGATAAGTGGGGGGAAGCTCCTTCTGAATCCCAGATACAGAATTCTAAAAAGGAAGGGAATTGTAGGTACCTAACCTCCTATAATAAATTAGAACAAAGATATATACAGTGGTACCTTGCTTACCGAGAACAATCCGTTCTAGGACTGTGCTTGTTAACCAAGTTACTCGTTCAGCAAAGCAAGATTTCCCATAGGAAATCATTGCAATGCTGACAATTCGTTCCACAACTAGTTAAATGTCGCATCCTGGTCCCCTATTCTGTCATTCCACACATGCACAAACACACACGCACACATACAAACACACACAAACACGCACAAACACACACAAACACGCACAAACACACAAGCACACACGCAAACGCACATATTATATGCTCACCTTACCTTCCGTTCCATCGCCGGTCTCTTGGGACTTGCTTTTCTCCGGTGCGGGCCGTGTATCGGGTTACCATAACGACGAGGGAGGAACTTCCTGCCAGAGCGCTGACGTCAAAGGCAGAGCCGCTTGCCTCTGATTGGCCAGCGCGCTGCCTTTGAGTAGCGGTGACAGGAACCAGGAAGTTCCTGCTTCGTCGCTATGGATGCCTGGAGTGGAGTGGAGTGCAGTGGAGCGGCGCACTACAGGACCCAGGAGACCGGCGATGAAACGGAAGGTACACATATTATATGCTCACCTTCCGTTACACCGCCAGGCTCATGGTACTTGTAGTTCACCACGATGTACCCGGGAACTACAAGAACCATGAGACCGGCGGTGGAGCGGAAGGTAGGGTGAGCATAATACTGTATGTGTGCGCATGCGAGTGTGTTGTGTGGACTGCAAGTGCGGGTCAGAGCGCGGTGGATGGACAAAACCAGGAGAGTGTGAGGTGAGGATTTTGCTCGCACAGCAAAGCTTTCTCGTAAAGCGGGTTACAAATTTACAGAAAGCTTTGCTTGTTAAGCAAAATTCTTGTTAAGTGGGTTACTCGTTAAGCGAGGTACCACTGTATATATATATCTATATCTATATATATATATATATATATATATATATATATATATATATATATATATATATATATAGTACAGACCAAACGTTTGGACACACCTTCTCATTCAAAGAGTTTTCTTTATTTTCAGGACTCTGAAAATTGTAAATTCACATTGAAGGCATCAAAACTATGAATAAGAGCATGTGGAATTAAATACTTATCAAAAAAGTGTGAAACAACTAAAAATATGTATTATATTCTAGGTTCTTCAAAGTAGCCACCTTTTGCTTTCATTGCTACTTTGCACACTCTTGGCATTTTCTTGATGAGCTTCAAGAGGTAGTCACCGGAAATGGTTTTCCAACAGTCTTGAAGGAGTTCCCAGAGATGCTTAGCACTTGTTGGCCCTTTTGCCTTCACTCTGCGGTCAGGCTTATCCCAAACCATCTTGATTGGGTTCAGGTCTGGTGACTGGAGGCCAGGTCATCTGGCGTAGCACCCCATCACTCTCCTTCTTAGTCAAATAGCCCTTACACAGCCTGGAGGTGTGTTTGGGGTCATTGTCTTGTTGAAAAATAAATGATGGTCCAACTAAACGCAAACCGGATGGAATAGCACGCCGCTGCAAGATGCTGTGGTAGCCATGCTGGTTCTGTATGCCTTCAATTTTGAATAAATCCCCAACAGTGTCACCAGCAAAGCACCCCCACACCATCACACCTCCTCCTCCATGCTTCACGGTGGGAACCAGGCATGTAGAGTCCATCCGTTCACCTTTTCTACAAAGACACGGTGGTTGGATCCAAAGATCTCAAATTTGGACTCAGTAGACCAAAGGACAGATTTCCACTGGTCTAATGTCCATTCCTTGTGTTATTTAGCCCAAACAAGTCTCTTCTGCTTGTTGCCTGTCCAAATCTACTCAGGCATTCCTGCAGAGGAACAATTACAATGTTCTGGAATGGCCATCCCAGTCCCCAGACCTGAATATCATTGAACATCTGTGGGATGATGTGAAGCGGCTGTCCATGCTCGGCGACCATCAAACTTAACTGAACTGGAATTGTTTTGTAAACAGGAATGGTCAAATATACCTTCATCCAGGATCCAGGAACTCATTAAAAGCTACAGGAAGCGACTAGAGGCTGTTATTTTTGCAAAAGGAGGATCTACAAAATATTAATGTCACTTTTATGTTGAGGGGCCCATACTTTTGCACCGGTCAAATTTTGTTTAAATGCGGATTGCACATTTTCTGTTAGTACAATAAACCTCATTTCACTCCAGAAATATTACTCAGTCCATCAGTTATTAGATATATGAAACTGAAATAGCTGCTGCAAAAACCCAAATTGTTATAAAGAAAAAAGGTTAACATTAATAGGGGTGCCCAAACTTTTTCATATGACTGTAAGGCAAATATGATCATATGAGGGAATAATACTAATAAAGGATGAACTGGTGAATTTTTTAATTCTTTTTTCTTTGAGTTTTCTTAACACTTTATTTTTCATTTATTTTAATGTCCATTATAATTTAGAGTTAATTAAATAACGTTCTATTGATTCCATGACATTGTATTTTTTAATATTAGAATTTTTTATTTTTTTTTTACTTTTATATGATTATTTTTTTTTCTTGATTTAGGAATCCTATAGTGAAATGCAATTGTTTTATTTTTTTGTCTTTAGGTTCACTATAGGAAATTTACATATTACTGGATATACTTTAAATAGAATACATATGATCATAAATTTCAGATCCACGGCTGAATAGGAATCTGTTTTAGTATATTTCTGATACTGGGAACATATTTAAATACATATATTTTATTCATGCTGCTCTTGGGACAGGACATATTGTTACAGAGTCCATGAAATCTCTGACAGCTCCGAGAAATATATTTTATCTCCTGATTGGAACTCTGCATTGAGGAAAGAGGAGATCCATAGGAAGAGATTCTTCTTTTTTTGGCAAACTTTCCTATTCATGAAAACTATTCCTTCATTTATAAGTCATATATTGAATGTGGGCTAGAAAGCAATTTAAAGAAATAAAACTTTCACTTGCTGATATGACCGAGGCCTTATGACCACTAGTGGATTGTGGAAAGGATCATACAGACGCAATTAAAATGATTGCAAATTTTTTTTTTAGGAAAATGTGCAAATATATTTGCAATAAACCAATGAAACAAGAACAAGGTCTGCACAGCTCCCTAAGGCTTCTGCCACACTCACGTGAAAATCACGCACGTGCCGAGAGACACGTATTTTCACTGCGTGTTGCGTGCAGGTAAGTACGTGTCTCTGGTACGTGCGTGACACGTGTGTTCTATGTGTGCTATACGCGATAGCACACGTAGAACCGGTAATTATCATACTCACCTGGTCCTTCCTGATGTCCGCGCTGCTGTCCGTGGTGCTGATCCTCGGTCTCCAGCCCTCCCGTCTCCCCGCTGCTGCTGCTGCCAGGCAGTGAAGTGAATATTCTATGAGAATAATGAGCGGCGGTCGGCAGCAAGAGGCAGCAGCGGCAGAGACAAGAGGGCTGGAGAAGGTGAGTTAATGTTTTTTGTTTTTTTCACTGACATGTGTGTTTTCTCCGGCGCGTGTCACACGGGACCGCAT
The DNA here is from genome assembly GCF_048569485.1 of Anomaloglossus baeobatrachus. Taxonomy (NCBI): domain Eukaryota; kingdom Metazoa; phylum Chordata; class Amphibia; order Anura; family Aromobatidae; genus Anomaloglossus; species Anomaloglossus baeobatrachus. The sequence continues at coordinate 752,914,522 of NC_134354.1, read as the reverse complement.
CCACACTACACCCGTGTGGTACGGGTGCGGGCCGTGTGACACCCGTGCTGCCGGAGAAAACACTGACATGTCAGCGCTTTGAAAAACGCACACACGTACAAACGCACACGGACACACGTTCCGTGTGGTTTTACGTGTGTGTGCCTGCTACAATAGGGTAGCATTGGTTAACGTGTCTCCGTGCCGCCGGTACGTGTAAAAAATGACAAACACGTGCCGGCAGCACGGATGTGTGGCGCTAGCCTAAAGTGTAGCTCTGTAAGTGCCGATTAGAAATGTACCAGATTTGTCCCAGAAGGGACCAGAAGGTAGGAGCTACAACGGTTGGTGGCTGCCTCTACCACTTTCACCATGCCTACATATGCCCGAACAGTTATTGCTCCACTACTCCTTACTCTCCTTCGCTATCCCCAAAACCCAATCAGTCTCAAAATAAATATTTATTTCACCTTCCCTCTTACCTCCCCACCTGACGTCATCTGTTGACCTACTCCTCAACCTCACACATCCCTCCTACAAAAACACTACACAAGCTGGCCCCTCTCCTTCCTCCACTTGCTTGCTTTCTTCTTGCTTCTCCTCACAGCTGATGGCATATCTCCCAATCCTGGACGTCCATAGTTGATACCCACAATATTTCTTCCTCTTATCACTCCACACAGCCTAGAAACTACCACAATCTCGTAAATATAAAACCCATTCCCTTGACTGGGAGGTATGTTTGGGATGATTGTGCTGTTGGTAGGGCCAATGGGGTCCAAGTTGTAGCTTCCTGACAGAAAACATGATATTTTCTCCTTGGATTTCCTGAAATGGCATGAAATCAATTTTGAACTACACTCACTGCAAGTTTCCAGTACCAGAGGAGGCAACCACCATGCTTCACCGCAGAATTCACCAGGTCACTGCTATGCTTAACTTTAGACTTAACCAAGTCACTGCCATGCTTCACTGTAAATGTCACCGGGTCACTGCCATGCCACGTCAGCACCAATGATGAGGGACGTCCTGGACAACCGAGAGTGGTTGTTGTTCCAGAGATCGTTGATGTTGTGCACAACCTCATACTGGAGAATCCACGAATTTCAGCTAAAGCAATAGCAGACATCATGGGGATTTCCCGTGAACGTATTTGTGTCATTATCCATGAACATTTGGACATGAGGAAGCGATCTGCAAAGTGGGTCCCCAAATGTTTGACAACAGATTAGAGAAGCAGGAGAGTGAAAACTTCCCGGTTCATTTGTCATCGTTTCTGGACTGATAAGAACTTCCTGGATCGACTGATCACTATGGAGAAGACCTGGATTTATTTGTATGACCCTGAAATCAGGGAGCAGTCAAAAGAGTGGAGGCACAGTGGTTCTCCTCATGCAAAGAAGTTCAGGGTGCAAAAATCAGCCTCTAAGGTGATGGCATCTGTGTTCTGGGATAAGGAGGGTGTTCTGCTAGTGGACTACCTTCAAAAGAGTTCCACCAGCAATGCAAGGTATTACATTGAACTTTTGGACCAATTGAAGGCAGCTCTGAAGGCCAAAAGGCGCGGCAAGCTGTACAAAGGAATCTTGTTCCTACAAGACAATGCCTACACTCACACTGCGCAACCGACCACGGCAAAACTGGCAAAGTTGGGCTTCCAGCTGGTTAACCACCCACCTTATTCATCAGATTTAGCTCTCTCCGACTATCATCTTTTTCCAAACCTGAAGAAACACCTCAAGGGTACCAAATTTCACACCATTTCTGATGTCATGGCTGCTATGGATGCCTGATTGAGGCACAACCGAAATCCTTCATTTTGCTAGGCTTACAGAACTTGCAATACCGATGTAAGAAGTGTGTTGACATCAGTGAAGAGTATGTGGAATAAATGTAAAGTTTCATCATCCTATCTTGTTTTTTTCTGGGTTAAGCCAGAAACTTATCAGCAGCCCCTCGTACTAGTGAGCATGTGCGACCACTGCCCTATTAACTGTCTATAGGACTTATAATTTGGAACACTTAATTGAGCAGTGGTCGCACATTTTCACATTCATTTATAGAGGGAATTTGGGGACCAACTGTATTTAAGATTGTTGTTGGTCTTATCAGTCAGATCCCCAGCGATCATATAGTTCTCACTTATCCTGTAGACAGGTGATGAATATTTTTTTAGGGGATAATCAATGAATGTTTATGATGGGATTACCTTTTTAGGTAGTAGTAGTGCATCCCCATCAAGCATCAGTGTTTTATTTCCTGCTACTGCCACACTGTGTTTTGCACAGATTTTGCTGACTGTCATGGCGGTGGCGAGCTCTGTTCAGATTTCAGATTCTGACACTCCATCCAATGGTTTATCTGATGTCTGGAATCAAAACAGTCAGACTTGTGCATCGATCTGCTGTGTGCTGATTGATAGGCAGGTTAGCAAGAGTAAATCGCTGCTTGTCGGCTTGCTCCTTTGATCACATGTTGTGGGGAGGCCTATCACATCTGTTCTCCTCCTAGTTATGCTGGTTGAGTCCTTCTATCCATGACAACTATAGCTTGTCGATGTTGGTCTGTGGTATCCTAGACTCTCTGGAGAAAGTTGTGCTTATTGCTTGGTGTGGTTGTAGATTTTACACCTGTTATTTAGTAGCTCCCTTTCTGCTCTTGTTTATCCTTCTGAATATACTTTATGAAAAAGGGGGTGTTGCATAACAAAATCATATAACCCTTTAAAACGCAAATTTTATTAATTACTGATTAAAATATCCACAAACCTAGTGCAATTATAAAAGGAAATTAAAGGGAGGAAAGGTTCTCACCCTATCCGATAAATCTCCCTCCTGTCCACTACCTACCGCGGGGGTTGGCACCCTGATGTCTACGAAAATGGCGCCCCCACTCAGCGGTGGCTTTCCCTATGGAATCCCTAATAGACCCACAAAAACAGTCATGAATGATAGAATCAAGGGTTATGGGTAGGGCACATTCAAACTTAGTGGACAGAATAATTGGGACAATCGCATATGACCACCAGGCTCAGACTAACCTCAGATAATTCTGGTGTATCCTGGGGGTGATTATAGACCAGGAACATCCAATACAAATAAATATATAACCTCAGGGACCAGGAGTATCCAAAATAATTAGACACATACAATTAGTGCTCAAATGGCAACTTAATATGCATATTTGATAAAGTGCATGTATAAGTGCATAGCGCAATATATTATACAAAAAACATTAATAATAAATAAATAAATAAATTCCGGCTTCAAGAGCAATCGAGTGCAATTGATCAGACAGCTCTTTATGCCCTAAGAAGCCAGTGTAGTGATAGAGTTTTAATGCATAAAAAGATGCAAATGCATAACAAAGAGCAACCAGGTGAGGTCAACCAAATTAGTCATAAGGAGGTAGTCAAGCACTTATCGTATAAGGGGTCATGTGCGCGTCCCAGAGATGCCCCGGAATCGCCTCAACGCGTTTCTCCAGCCAGGGATCATCAGGAGGCTTGATATAAAACTTGCCAATCATTCTCAGGACAGCATAATGTCTGGATAAAGGGGGAGACCTGATAGCTAAGGTCTCCTTTTATCTTGTGTCCAATGTGGGCCGCCCCCACCCCTAGCCAATCCACCCACCCCATCCCCACACCTTGGCGACATACGCAATCAACGGGACACCTCCATAGGGAGGCATATGAACTCTCATCATGGAGGTAATGTCCATGAAGTAATGTTTCAAGTCTTGGAGGTGGTTAAGAACAATCCTAGGGGTGGTGACCATGATAAGGCCCTCCTAAGAAAAGAATGTGAATGGATTTTTAGGATGGAATCTGTACACCCTGGGGGTTTGAATGAGCAGATTTCGTATGCCTGCTTCCTCTGAAGCCCTAGGTTAGTTTTTTTGGTCCCTGTGGTCTGTTGGCTTGATGCACTTATACATGCACTTTATCAAATATGCATATTAAGTTGCCATTTGAGCACTAATTGTATGTGTCTAATTATTTTGGATACTCCGGGTCCCTGAGGTTATATATTTATTTGTATTGGATGTTCCTGGTCTATAATCACCCCCAGGATACACCAGAACTATCTGAGGTTAGTCTGAGCCTGGTGGTCATATGCGATTGTCCCAACTATTCTGTCCACTAAGTTTGAATGTGCCCTACCCATAACCCTTTATTCTATCATTCATGACTGTTTTTGAGGGTCTATTAGGGATTCCATAGGGAAAGCCACCGCTGAGTGGGGGCGCCATTTTCGTAGACATCAGGGTGCCAACCCCCGCGGTAGGTAGTGGACAGGAGGGATATTTATCGGATAGGGTGAGAACCTTTCCTCCCTTTAATTTCCTTTTATAATTGCACTAGGTTTGTGGATATTTTAATCAGTAATTAATAAAATTTGCGTTTTAAAGGGTTATATGATTTTGTTATCCTTCTGAATCTCTTATTGTCTTTACCTTTGTGTGTGTGCTGTGTTTTTCCTTGTCTTTCTTTATCTATGAGGTTTTATAACACTGAGGGGAGGGGGAGGGAAAAAGAAAAACAGATTAGCACTGGTCAGGAGCAGGGCCAGGAAGGAGACTCAGGCATCTCCACCATCAGGAGTATTCCTGAAGTTAGGGATAGCATAGGGCCCCCTAGTTTGAGGGACAGCTTAGGATTTCCAATTCCACTGAATCCTGAATCTCTTATTGTCTTAACCTATGTGTGTGCGTGCAGTGTGACAGAGTTTTGGTTTTCCCTTGTCTGTCTTTATCTGTGGGTTTTATCACACTCCTTTCAAATCACTACCAGGGGAAGGTGGATGGGAAGAGGGAAACAGATCAGGACTGGTCAGGTGCAGGGCCAGGAAGGAGGCTCAGGCATCTCCACCATAAGGAGTATCCCTGAAGTTAGGGATAGCATAGGGCCCCCTAGCTTGAGGGACAGCTTAGGAGCACAGATTCCCTGTTATCCCATAGTGATCGGGATTCGTGACAGCTGCATCTCAGCCTGAAGTCCTGCTGCAGTAAAGCTCCAATTGCTCTTGTGATAGCTGCTATAAATGCAGAAAGATTAATCATAACCAGTTGAGATTAACTGTGGAGTCAAACTTTTATTTATTAGATCAAAAGTGATTTGATTTTTCTATGCAGAACCGGCTGGGAGATGTTCTGTTTCCAGTGCTTTACTGCATGCTGTAAAATAAATTCCCATAAAGTAGACAGACTTTTTACAAAGTTGTAGAAGCGACCTCTCCTCACCTTCTAAGTAGCTGCTCCATGTTTTGAAGTTTTGCAGGTAGAACCCAATTTAACATAATTTACATTTCATCCTAAAGTATAAAAGTCAATGGTGAAGAGCTGCTGGATTAATCATTACCGCGCTTCCTGAGAGGCAATAATATGAATGGAGAAGAATGAAAACATTCTGAGCATGAGCAATTAATCTACAATATTGCTGAGAATCAAGTGGCCTCAGAGACCGGTATCTATTTTAGGGTCACACTTTCATTAAGCCAGTGCTCATTACTAAAACTCAACAAGTGCTGAAGAACCAGATAGGACACATGAGAATAAAGCCATAGTAGATAAAAGTGCAATTATAACTCACGAGCTTCCATTTTTGGGAAATTATTTGACACTGACTTTTTCATGTGTTAGAGCAAAGTCACAGCTATAGATACAGTAAGATCATGGCTGTTATGAAAATCTATCTATCTAATAATTCATCTTTCTTAGCAGAAATACCAGGAATCATGACCAAATACTATTAAGATAAACTTTTTGAGTCACTTTTCTTTGTGCCATTATTTGTGCCAAATTTATAAAATTGTGGCACGATGGTTCATAAATGTGGAACAGCTTCAAAAATCTAAAACTTCCAGGGTCTGTACCAACTTTGAATCCCTTTTGATCCAAATAGAATCTCCATCCGACGTAATTTCCCAGATTTACTCCATTTTGATTGACCCAATCGATTGGGATCCAATCTGGTATGTGAAATGCTGGGAGAAAGATCTGGGGAGGGCTTCCTCTGACGTGGATTGGGCAAAAGCTTATATGTGTGTTGTTACGTCACCGCCGGAGTCTGCTCCAGCGACTTCTGCTCCGATCACCAGGCGACGCCGTGTTCCTGCCGTGGATGGTGCTGGTGATGGGAGAGAAGTCGATGCCAGCGGCACCAGTGGGCGTAGGCTCCGATCATCCACTGGGCTGGGTTAGCTTGGGATCTGCAGTACCGCTGGCTGACTGTGGGTGGCATGTGTCTTCCAGCTGAAGTTGCCAGCGTTCAGCTACAGCCAATGGGAAGACACCACACCCTTCTTATTTCCCCTTTTGTCACATGATTACTGCCAGATATAGTTCTGATTTTCCTGGCTCCTGTTATGTCCTATTCTGTTGGTGATTCCTGTGTTGACTTCTGCGTGTTTTTGACTACCCTTCTGCCTGCTGTTTTTGTACCTTGCTGCCCGACCCGGATCTGACCTCTGCTACGTTTGCTGACTACTTCACTGCCTGCCGATTCTGTCCCTGTTCCGCAATTCCTGGTTTGACCCTGCCTGACTACTACTCTCATCGGACTGCAGCCTTCCACAGGTAGTGATCTCCAGGGTCCTGTGTAATTCCAAATCCCTGTATAGGGGTTAAAGGGTTTCAGGGTTCTGGGGGTCCTACTTGGTGAGTGGCTTCCCTCTAGCCTCCCCTTTACAGCCCATCTGAGTCTGTGGATCCAGGCAGGCGTTACATGTGTACATAGGCTTCCCTTGCCTTGTAAAGTGCAGGAAAAAACTTCAAGATCATTTCCCGTTGGTGTAGGTGTCCGAAGGAGCTACACAAAATCTTCCCGACCGTCCCTGACACTTGTTGGAGATGTAGTGCTGCTGAGGGATCCATGCTACATATCTGGTGGTCCTGCCCGATAATTCAGGAATTGTAGCGTAAAGTTTTCAAAATTCATAACCACATAACGGGGCGGACAATCACATGCTCTCCGCAGATCGGTCTCTTGTCCATGATCCCCGGAGCTTTCAAAGAGATCAAGCAAGGTCTTCTCCGTCATTTTGTTGCCGATACCAGAGCAATCATCCCGAGAAAGTGGAAGTCGGGTGTAACCCCGACGATTCTGGAATGGTTGGCGGAAATGGATCACATTTGCAGGATGGAGAAACTATCCTCCCACTCTGAGCTCCAGCTGAGCAAGTTTTTCAGCTCTTGGATGCCGTGGCTTCTATTTAGAGAATCCGCAGATTTTGAGGTCATCCTTTCCTCTTAGGAACCAATCGCTTAATTTTTGCTCGGTTCATGCTGAGAGATGGAGTGTAGACTTCCTTAAACCAGTTGTGTTCTAAGGGAGACCCTAAGTCCCTGTCCCCCACTTCTCTTCTCTTTCTTTTTCTGTCTTTCCTCTCATTTGATTTTTTCTTTGCTTCTTCTTAACATTGTTTTCTCTTTCCAGTTTTTTTATGAATCTAAATTTAGTGCTTCAGAAATTTTAATTGACTCATTACCTAAGTCCACATGGAGAATTGTGTGTACTTGATCTCTTATTGCGATTGTGTTTATTTCCTCTATATGTGGAAGTATCCATGCACAAACTGAAAATATGCCACTATGTTACAGAGTTACAGTCATATGAAAATGTTTGGGCACCCCTATTAATGTTAACCTTTTTTCTTTATAACAATTTGGATTTTTGCAACAGCTATTTCAGTTTCATATATCTAATAACTGATGGACTGAGTAATATTTCTGGATTGAAATGAGGTTTATTGTACTAACAGAAAATGTGCAATCCGCATTTAAACAAAATTTGACCGGTGCAAAAGTATGGGCACCCTTATCAATTTCTTAATTTGAACACTCCTAACTACTTTTTACTGACTTACTAAAGCACTAAATTGGTTTTGTAACCTCATTGAGCTTTGAACTTCATAGGCAGGTGTAGTATCCAATCATGAGAAAAGGTATTTAAGCTGGCCACTTGCAAGTTGTTCTCCTATTTGAATCTCCTATGAAGAGTGGCATCATGGGCTCCTCAAAACAGCTCTCAAATGATCTGAAAACAAAGATTATTCAACATAGTTGATCAGGGGAAGGATACAAAAAGTATCCAGTAAGGAAATGGAAGAACACAGGTACAGTTCTTGTTAAGCTCAGAAGTGGCAGGCCAAGAAAAATATCAGAAAGGCAGAGAAGAAGAATGGTGAGAACAGTCAAGGACAATCCACAGACCACCTCCAAAGACCTGCAGCATCATCTTGCTACAGATGGTGTCAATGTGCATCGGTCAACAATACAGCGCACGTTGCACAAGGAGAAGCTGTATGGGAGAGTGATGCGAAAGAAGCCATTTCTGCAAGTACGCCACAAACAGAGTCACCTGAGGTATGCAAAAAGCACATTTGGACAAGCCAGTTACATTTTGGAAGAAGGTCCTGTGGACTGATGAAACAAAGATTGAGTTGTTTGGTCATACAAAAAGGCGTTATGCATGGAGGCAAAAAACACAGCATTCCAAGAAAAGCACTTGCTACCCACAGTAAAATTTGGTGGAGGTTCCATCATGCTTTGGGGCTGTGTGGCCAATGCCGGCACCCGGAATCTTGTTAAAGTTGAGGGTCGCATGGATTCAACTCAGTATCAGCAGATTCTTGACAATAATGTGCAAGAATCAGTGACTAAGTTGAAGTTACGCAGGGGATGGATATTTCAGCAAGACAATGATCCAAAACACTGCTTCAAATCTACTCAGGCATTCATGCAGAGGAACAATTACAATGTTCTGGAATGGCCATCCCAGTCCCCAGACCTGAATATCATTGAACATCTGTGGGATGATTTGAAGCGTGCTGTCCATGCTCGGCGACCATGAAACTTAACTGAACTGGAATTGTTTTGTAAACAGGAATGGTCAAATATACCTTCATCCAGGATCCAGGAACTCATTAGAAGCTACAGGAAGTGACTAGAGGCTGTGATTTTTGCAAAAGGAGGATCTACAAAATATTACTGTCATTTTTATGTTGAGGTGCCCATACTTTTGCACCGGTCAAATTTTGTTTAAATGCAGATTGCACATTTTCTGTTAGTACAATAAACCTCATTTCGATCTAGAAATATTACTCAGTCCATCAGTTATTAGATATATGAAACTGAAATAGCTGTTGCAAAAAGCCAAATTGTTATAAAGAAAAAAGGTTAACATTAATAGGGGTGCCCAAACTTTTTCATATGACTGTACTTATACTTGATTTTGTATGATATTTTCTCTTTTTCAATGAACATTTTTGAAAAAAAATATAAAACTTATTTCTAAAAAAGTTTCTCCATTACCCATTTTTTTTGTGTGCAAAGAAAGGATGAAAAAATCCTGTACACTGTTCCTCATAAAATTCTTCAAGACTTTATTGACACATTAAACTCCTTCTTTAAAATTGTGTATTCCAGGCATCCAGCCCCACTTTACGCGTTTCGGACATGTGACCTTACACTACACATGGTGCATATGAGTAAGTTTGTATGTCTGAAACGTGTAAGGCGGGGCTAGATGCCTGGAATACACAATTTTAAAGAAGAAATTTAATGTGTCAATAAAGTCTTGAAAACCTTTATGAGGAACAGTGTGCGGAATTCCGTTATTCTTCTCTTGAATTGAATTGTGGACGCCAACCAATTCATCCCAGCACCTGTGGATCCAGAGTGGTGAGCCTGCTAAATTTTTTTATTGACCCATTTTTTTTTTGTCAGGGCAATTATGATGCTAGTCAGTACACAGACAAACTGCAGGGCAGGATAGTAGAACGTTCTGGGTTCAGATACAAGGAGTGCACATCAAGAAAATGGGGATAGCATAGTCAGTTTATGGTCTAGAGTCAGAAAACCTGCAGGATTGCAGATCAGAGCAAAGGGACAAGGCAAAAGGACGGTCAAACAAAGTCAGAGGTCTGGCAGCAAAAGATCAATCTACAGAGCACAGATAAGTGAGGCCATAGCATGCCCAGTATGCCCTGATCACTGAGTGGAGGTATCATGACAGCAATGGAATCTACGCTCGGGTTTCATCTGAAATATAGATGAAATTAACAGAGGCCGACTGAAAAAACAAACTTAGAGGGCTGGCAGCAAAAGATCAATCCATAGAGCACAGATAACTGAGGCCAACAAGCACCACTGAACAGAAAACTAAGACTGGCAGTGCTCTGGGATAAACCACTCAGCTAAATAGCTGGGCAATTACCGGAAAAAGGGAGCACCTTCAGAAACCCAGCACCTCCTAGTATGAGATTGAACGACTGAGCAGTCATTCAACATACCGACGGCTCGGCATGCCCCAGCTCCAGGTTGGACAACTAAGCTGGCACTCACCCAACTGCCAGCTCTGCATGCCCTGATCACTGAGCTGAGGAATCTTGACAGCAATGAAATTTATGGTCGTGTCTCATACGTAAAATAGATGAGATTAACACGGGCCAACTGAAAATAATTGTATCTATATAAATATAATTTGGTCCAGTGGTCACGTTGGTAGTCTATGAATGCTGGATTTAAAGCCCTGCCCTGCAATCCTCCTCCTTCTTCTGATTACCAGCCCAGCGCAATGTCACACATGTGTAGCGCCCCTGAAACCCTCAGGGCACTACAGGGAACTACATCCTCTTGGGGATGCAGGACCTACCCCCTGTGACCTGGGGTACCAGTGCCAATACCACCAAAACACGACAAAAACTCCTAGTTCTCCACTCAACACTGGGCATAGAGGGTTAACCATGGAAGGGGATGGTCACAGGACCCTAGGTCAAGCGTCAGTTTCACAGTTTGATAAATACTTGCCCGGTGAGGACACCTTCACGGACTTCACCAAACAAAATACTCCAGGGGCATCAGCAGTAAACTAGGATCGGGGTTTGGACACTTACCTCCCCACAGGGTCCGCACTGCCACCGTATGAAGGAGACTGTACCCCAAAAGGGACAGTTGGGGCCCCCAAACGCTCCACGCAACGGGGACCTAATCAACTGAGAGTGCCGGGGACAGAGCAGCCTGGGTCACTACACTGGCACTGGACCTCCAAGGGACCTGAACCAGCAACCTCCAGGACCACAGTGAGTAGAGACTGTTAAAGACAACCTGGTGTGGCCTCCGTTATTACCCCCATTATATCTCCCAGGCACGGTCCTACCTGCGGAGGGCCTAACACGATTTCTACAATCACCACCAGCCCTGGGAATACCCACATGCAGCAGCGCCAATTTTCCATTCTTAACTGCAACCCGCAGGTGGCGTTACATCACAAAAACTCTTATCTCCCCTGTAAATATTTCCACTTACAAAAGGGGTCCGGGGCACGGAACCGGGCAATGGCCACCAAAGTGACATTCCCAATTACAAGTATTGCCCGGGACCGAGTACCCCTTTCCCTGGGCGACACACATGCATTGTACCGTATAGATTACGTCATATTAATATAAAATTTCTCTAAGTTTTGTGATTTGCCTATAATTTAAAATTATATTGACAAAAAATAATCAAAATTATTTTTGGACAATTAAAAAAAAATGTTTACTGTCGTTTCAACACAGGTTTATCTGATGGGCAAAATTGAATAGGTCCAATGAAACTGACATTTTTGATCCAAAAACTTGCTAATCACTAGGTTTTTTCAAATGTATCCCATCTCCAATAGTAAAGATAACTAGACAGATCACATGAAGTAGAGGTGGGTTTTTGGCTGCATTTAGGAAGTGGATATGAGTATTTGTCTCCCTATAAGAAGACCCTTTGCTCTTGTTCTCCTCTTTATCAAATTGCATACAGGCATAACAGTGAGGAAGGCTTTCAGTTTTGGGCAGGCAAGTTTTTGGACAAAGAAACAAGTAACATATGTTGGTATGAGAAGGAAAGAGGATCCAGGACTTATCGTGCTGTAAAAATGCTAATGAGGATGACGAGCTGCATAAGGATAGTTCCCTTAGGTATTAGATGTGTATGGGCACTAACAGTAGTTTTAACTTAATGTGGGAGAATGTCACGTGTATAAGGACAGACTCAGGGTTAGTGTTCTCATTTACCATCTGAGACCATGCACATTTAATTGTTCTTTTTTTGCTTTGGGCATTTAAGGGTTAATCCCTTCCTTGGTGCAGCAGCAGACTTGCTCAGCTGTCTTCAGTTGAGCACTCCTGGGCTGTATTTAATCCCTCTGCTTCCTGGAGAGGTTGCTGGTTATTCTATTCAGTTAGGAGCTAGCCAGGGAGCAGAGAGGACGTGTTCTTTCTGCTGCTGCTATCATCTGTGATTGTTGTGAGTTACTCTACTACCTCCTTTTCTTTGTACCCTTACCCGGGCACCTTTGGTTATTCCCTAGTGCAGGTTTTTGGTGTGCATGAGTTTTGTTTTAACCGTTACTCATGCCTTATTGGTGGGTTCTTGGGATCTTCGTCCCGGTCTGTTCCCTGGGTGGTGGGGACATAGTCATCAGGGCCAGCACAGGAGACAGGGCCACATTGGAGGCTCAACCCTAACTACCTTTAAGACTACAGTCGGGATAAGGGACAGCACAGTGACTCCAGTCTTAGGGTCAACTGAGGAGCCCCTGTAACATCCTTTTTTCCCCATTACAGAGATAAGGGCAGAAAGACCATAGTTGTTATCTAGTTATATGTAATCAAAACACTTTAGTTGTTTACTGATGAGCACAAATTGCAGTCCTCTACTAATAAATTGAAAAAATTCAAGCTGCGTTGGGACAATTCTCAAGTATTAGATGGGTATGGGCACTAACAGCAGTTTTAACATAATGTGGGAGATTGTCACGTGTACAAGGACAGACTCAGGGTTAGCATTCTCATTTACCATCGGAGACCATTTAATCATTGCTGTTTGTCTTTGGGAATTTAAGGGTTAATCCCTTCCTTGGTGCAGCAGCATACTTGCTCAGCTGTCTTCATTTAAGCACTTCCAGGTTGTATTTAATCCCTCTGCTTCCTGGAGAGGTTGCTGGTTATTCTATTCAGTTAGGAGCTCATCAGGGAGCAGAGAGGATGTGTTCTTTTTGTTGCTGCTATCATCTGTTATTTTTGCGAGGTATTCTACTACCTCCTTTGTACCCCTACCCGTACACCTTTGGTTATCCCTTGGTGCAGATTTTTGGTGTGTATGAGTTTTGTTTTACCTCTGTTAGTCATTCCTTGTTAGTGCGTCATTGGGATCTCCATACCGGTTTGTACCCTGGGTGGTGGGGACATAGTCATCAGAGCCAGGACAGGAGACAGGGCCACATTGGAGGCTTGACCCTGACTACCTTTAAGCCTACCGTCAGGTTAAGGAACAGCACAGGGACCTCAGTATTATTGTCAGCCGAGGAGCCCCTGTACTATCCTTATCTCCCCATTACAGAGATAAGCACAGAAAGACCATGGTTGCTATCTAGTCATATGTGACCAAAACACTTTAGTCTTTAACTCATTAGCACAAATTGAAGTCCTCTACTAATAATTTGAAACATTTCAAGAAGCATTTGGACAATTCTCTCAAGTATTAGATGGGTATGGGCACTAACAGCAGTTTTAACTTAATGTGGGAGATTGTCACGTGTATAACGACAGACTCAGGATAAGCGTTCTCATTTACCATCGGGACCATGCTCATTTAATCGTTGCTGTTTTCCTTTGGGCATTTAAGGGTTAATCCCTTTCTTGGTGCAACAGCAGACTTGCTCAGCTGCCTTCAGTTAAGCACTTCTGGGTTGTATTTATTCCCTCTGCTTCCTGGAGAGTTTGCTGGTTATTCTATTCAGTTAGGAGCTCATCAGGGAGCAAAGAGGACGTGTTCTTACTGCTGCTGCTATCATTTGTGATTTGTGTAGTTATTCTACTACCTCCATTTCTTTGTACCGTTACCTGTACACCTTTGGTTATCCCCTGGTGCAAGTTTTTTGTGGGTTTTTGGGATCTCCATACCGGTCTGTCCCCTGGGTAGTGGAGGCATAGTCATCAGGGCCAGGACAGGAGTCAGGACCACATTGGAGGCTCCACCCTGACTACCTTTTAAACCTACCATCAGGATAAGGGACAGCACAGGGACCACAGTCTTAGGGTCCCGTTACACGTATCGACGCACCAGCGATCCGACCAGCGATCCGACCTGGCAGGGATTGCTGGAACATCGCTACATGGTTGCTGGTGAGCTGTCAATCAGCCAGATCTCCACAGAGATCAGAGACCAGCCACCAGCCACCAGCGACCCATGTAACGACGGCTCCCTACTTACTCAGGATGGGCGCTCCGAGTGTCGGACTAGCTACCGCGACAATTGCCCGGCGATTGCAGTTCAGTTCATAACAGCTGCGGATAGTCCAGGCTGCAATCCGGAGTTCAGGTGAGAGCACTGGCGATCAGCTCGGCATGTCTTCAGCTGTCATGAACTGAACTGCAATCGCCGGGGAATCAATCACTCGGCACTCGTGGTGTAGTCTAGGCTGCACTCCGGAGCTCAGGTGAGAGCTCCGGAGTGCAAAACAGATAACTGAATCCGCCCAGCGCTCGTTGGTCTCCTGCCGTTAAACACACCGATGCGTGCTGCACAGCGGGAGACCAACGAGCAAAAACTGGTCCTGATTGTCTTGTCACGATCAGTGACCTCGCAGCAGGGGCCCGCTCGCTGCTGCTTGTCACACACAGTGATATCGCTAGCGAGGTCACTGATACATCACAAAACCTGGGACGTTTCAGCGCTCTCGCTAGCGATCTTGCTGTGTGTGACGGGGGCTTTAGGGTCAGCTGAGGACCCTTACCCTGTTACAGAGATAAGGGCAGAAAGACCATGATTGCTATCTAGTCATATGTAATCAAAACACTTTAGTCTTTAACTCATTAGCACAAATTGCAGTCCTCTACTAATAAATTTAAAAAATTTTGCTCTCAAGTACAATGACTTTTTCAAAAATTCTTCATCATGACGAATTTTATTAGGACCTTTATTTCTCCGTTTCTTACCACAAACATTTTAAGGTTTTCATTTGCACAATGCAGTAAAACCTTCATATAAATGGAAATAACTCCGATATTTTTAAAGGGTTTAAAAATGACCTTCATAAAACAGATTGAGGGCTCCGGGGAGACAATTTTGTAAACAAGAATGTTCTTTCATGGAGAAAAATGTCAGCTTTACATTCTCTATAATGTTTTTTAAACTCTTCAGAACCAGAACTTTGTAAATAACGGCAGTCCTCGTCAGCAAAATAAGTTTATATCTCCTCTTCTCAGAATACCAATGCGGAGCACCGTGCTGATTTTATTGTCTTGTTTTTGTTTTTTTATTCTTCTTTTGAATGAAGAAGTCTTTATATGTTGACACCACCACATGCTTAAATTTTCATTTTAGAAAGCTGAGCGGTAAAAGGGGGAGGATTTCTTTGCAAATACATCACAGGACTCTCGCTGAAATGTCCTCATTGAAAGAGGAAAAATAGTACAATTTGAGGAAAGGAATTTTCAGAGAAGAAAATCCAAAAATAAAATATAGATGTCGAGATACCATTTGTTGATCGGTGTTATGTAAGTTACTTTTAACTCTCGGATAAAATGCCGGGAGAAATATAAAATGGAAAGTATAAAATAAAATATACATGCTGGAGTTTGTGAAAACTTGTAAACTTTAGACAAAATAATAAAAATAACAGGTGCTGAGTCTGCCAAATGCTAAACAGCGGTGGGAGTTTAAAATACCCTCCAAACTTGTATACTATTATGCATAATAAAAAAGCCGTGCCATTTGACTGAGTATATAAAGACAAACCGGACTCTTCTCCGAAAGGAAAATATCTCCATGTGCAGAAAGTTGTTTCGGACTTCTTTACCCTCATCAGTGCAAATAGGAGACTAGTTAGTTGGCTAAGAGAACTTTGATTGAAAGTCTATGGAGGTCTTTTCCTTTTCGAGAAGATTGTTTTTTTCCTTTAAAGGGAAAATGTCACCAGATTTGGGGACTATAAATTGCCGCCACCACCAGTGGGTTCTTAT
Source organism: Anomaloglossus baeobatrachus (assembly GCF_048569485.1). Classification (NCBI taxonomy): domain Eukaryota; kingdom Metazoa; phylum Chordata; class Amphibia; order Anura; family Aromobatidae; genus Anomaloglossus; species Anomaloglossus baeobatrachus. The sequence continues at coordinate 752,898,542 of NC_134354.1, read as the reverse complement.
ATACAACATTCTAATATGCTATATATAAGAGCCAAGGTCGCTGTGTAGAACATAAAAAACACTTTATAATACTTACCTAAATGGTCGGTGCGGAGCAGATGGGTCAGATGGTTGTCTCTTTTCTCTGGGTGCAGCGCCTCCTCTTTTGGCCATCTTTGTCCTCTGTCTTCTGAAGCTAGGGTGGATGACGCGTCCGACGTCATCCACACTAGCCGGAATTGAAGTTCCGCGCATGCACACTACAATACTTTGATCTGCCCTGCTCAGGGTAGATCAAAGTGCGCCTGCGCAGGACCCCAGTGTCGGCTTGTGTGGATGACATAGGTGCGTCATTCACACTAGCTTCAGAAGACGGAGGACAAAGATGGTCGAAAGAGGCGCCGGTAGCGGAGAACGGAAACGCCCATCTAACCCATCTGCACCGAACCGACTGTTTAGGTACGTATTATAAAGTGTTTTTACGTTCTACACAGTGGCCTGGGCTCTTATATACAGCACTAGAATACTGTATATAAGAGTTCACTGGTGATGGCCACAGATAATAGGCTTCAAATCTGGAGACAGGTTTCCTTTAAAGGGTCAATATTAACTTATTGGATTGCGGTGGCATTAGAAAATTTGCTTCCTCTGTGAAAAGATTTTCAGAATTGGGTTGTCGATGGAGTTAGCTTGGGGGCTCAGCACAGTTTTGATTTGCAAATCCATAGAGTCATACTTAGGCTATAAATCCATATAAGGCTTAGGTTATAAAAAAAAAAATTCTGATCTATATTCTATCTGTACTACTGATATCACCTCCTCTAAAGGCCGCTTTACATGCAACGACATCGCTAACGAGATGTCATTGGGGTCACAGAATTCGTGACGCACATCCGGCCTCGTTAGCGACATTGTTGCGTGTGAAACGCACGAACGACTGTTAACGATCAAACTTACTTACCTAATCATCAATCGTTGATGAGTGGTTCCTTTCCCGATTATCTTTGCTGTTGCAGGAAGCAGGTTGTTTGTCGTTCCTGTGGCAGCACACATCGCTATGTGTGACACAGCAGGAACGGTTAGCCGGCCACAGCGACGTCGCTAAACAGGTATGTGTGACGGGTGTAAGCCGTATGTATGTAACCCCTTCTCATGTACAGCACCATGGAATTAATGGTGCTCTATAAATAAATAATAATCATAATAATAATAAGCGATGTTGTGCGCCATGGGCAGCGATTTGCCCGTGACGCACAACCGACAGGGGCGGGTACGCTCGCTAGCGATATCGATGCGTTTAAAGTGCCCTTTAGTGTCACGAGTGTTTTACGACCTGATGTAACCTCTGGGATCAGAAGGTCAGAGCGTTTAGTTGATCATAGATTGTCCTTAGTGCTCCCCTCATCGTGTACGCTGAGTTGGAGCTTGCTTAATTACATTTGGTGCTGAAAGGGTTAAGGTTCCTTTCTATCCTGCTGTGATTAAACAGGTAGTTGTAATCTAAGCTGCAGCCACTCCCTCCTACTATAAATATCCACTCCTCACGCTTCCCTATGCCAGCTATAGTTCATTCTAAGCTCATCTGAGAAGGGGATGTCTTTGGAGAAAGCAGTGGTGATCTTTTCTGCATATGCGGTGGAATCCCTCTCTGGAGACCATTTGGAGTTTTATGTTGAATCTGTTTCCTTTGTTTGTTCCCCTTTCTCTTGTTGTCTTTATAACAGAAGTAGGACCAGGGTCTTGCTGGCCCGCGCAGTAGACAGGGCTAGTCCAGGCTCAACAAGGGCCTTGGCATGTGGTCACGCATGAGAGGAAGGACCCGTCTAGGGAAGTTAGGACACTCAGAGATCAGACACAGGCAGATGAGTTCAATTGGTGATTGGTCTCTTCTCCCTATCGTCAGGGCCTTCCTTTACATTTTTCTTGGAGTATCCCTCCTCTTGTGTCGCACGCCGAGTAATCCTCGTTATGGCATGACATTTACTTTTTGACATCTTAACAACCTGAGCCTGGAAGATGTCCAGCTTTAAAGATAAACTTTGATGTGACTTTACTTGTTCCGAAAATGTTTATGCTACTGTATATGTGTCTGTATCTGGTCACGCAGTGATTTTGATGCGGAACACAACCTGACAATGAATTTGCTAGTAGGTCACAAATTTCAATGTAATTCGTAAAGTGAAAAACTTAAGTTCTCACCAAAATTGGCAGTCATTTAATGGTAGATTCGAGTATTCTTATAAAATGGTTTACAATTTATAAAAGTTTGAAATCAACCTACATTTCTTTTCCCCAGAAATCACCTACAGCTGGGTGTTAAATGAATATCCCTCTTTCGTGGCGGAAGATAGCCGACGCTTCATCTCTCAGGAGACCGGAAACCTCTACATTTCCAAAGCTCAGGCATCCGATGTGGGTAGCTATATATGCCACGTGAAAAACGTCCTCACCAACACAAGAGTTATGAGCCCACCGACGCCACTAACCCTACGCAATGATGGTAAGTCATTTATGTCTCAAATATGAGGTTTATCAGTCATGGAGTGTAGACTTGATGCGAATCGATTGGCAGGACAAAGTCAAGCGGTCAGGTCAGTAATTTGTGGGAGAAGAGCTGGAGCCATAAGAAAAGTCTCCAACCTTCCAGCAGTCACAAACTTTCTTTTGTTTAGCCAGGGGCTTTCCACTCTTAAGATAAATCATCCATATTAAAATGATAGGGATCCAACACCCGGTGCCTCCAACTATCAGTTATTATTTCTGGTGGTTGGATATAAACATTATACAGAGAAGGAGCGCACTGTGTAGTGGTCATTGCAGCTCATCTCCTAGTCACTTCAACAAGGCTGATCTGCAGAACCTGAGAACAACCCCTACACACTTTATGGACTGTGCTATTCCAACTCTATATGCCGCTTACATCCAGACACCGATAAAACTGCAAATAGCTGTAGGTGATAGTGCCAGATACCAGACTCCCACAGATATAGTATTAACTCTCTGATTGGGTCAAAAATATATACGTCCTGGATACAGATGAGCTGACCCATGGAAGTTCAGTTCAGTGCGTTCAGTTGGACTTTAGATACAGTTCAGTTCGGGGCCGGGACTTAACATGAACTGCAATGAAAGTCAATGATTGGGCAGTTCGGGTCTCCGCCCATATACAGGAAACACATCTTTTTAGTGGAAACATTCTATGAAGTCGATGACATTGAATTTCAAAAGATCTACTCATCTCTAGTCGCACATTCTATATGCAAGTTGTTTCTTGGAGTCATGCATGTGACGCACGCCAGGGCTATGGAGTACTCGGTCCCGGGCCTTGAATCACGGGGACGTTTCATGGGTGGCCATTGCCCGGTTCCATGACCCTAAGGGTCGCTTAAAAAGGGGGATTAATAAAAGGGAAATGTAAAAATAAATTTTTTGTTGTGACGCCACTTGCAGTACACAGCAATATGGGGAATGCCGTCGCTGCAAAGTCTCTCACTGCTGGGGCTGTTGGTATTGGGCAGCTGGGATATTATGGCTCTCCGGAAGTAGAGCTAGGCCCCAGGGGAGGATGATGGTGGTTGGAGTGTGGTGATGCAGATGTGTAGGAGGAATTCAGACAACACAGGGGCTGCGGCTTAACTTGTGCTTTGCTCACTGGTTTGGAGTAGCTGCAACCCAGCTGGTGCTTGTCTCTACCAATCTGGGTCTCAGGTGATCCGGTATTCCCGTGGTCCCAGTGCCGGTGTAGTGACCTGGTGAGCTTTATTTCCTTGCACCCGTCTGTAGTTGGTGGATCCCCGTGGCCTGGAGCATTTTGGGGGTCCCCTCCTGTTGTCACAGTCTTGGCCCATATGGGAGGCAGCTTGAACCTCTCTTGAGTCAGATCTCTCTCCCTGTTCCCGGGTTCCCTCTTTGCTGCTGTGCCCCGGGTACTAACGGTAAGGAACCGTGATGATTCCCTCACCGGGCAGATTTATCAGGTGAGCTTGAAGCGTCTTCCTGAACTATGGCTCTGCACCCCACCAGTGCTCGGTCCAGTGAGTAGTCACACCATACTCTTCCTTTCAACCATACTCCTTTTGCCCTATAGATCACTTTACACTTTCTATCAGCACGTCAACTTCTGACTGACTGTCTGACTTTTTACTATCTGACAAGATGTCCGTCTTCCATCCACACCACTGACTAGCCCCTCCTCCTCCCAGGGTTCTGACTAGTGGATTGGATGAGTCCCGACCAATAGGTGGCCATCCATCTGTTCTGTCTCTAGCCTGTTACCCATTCTGGGGAAAAGGGCGTGGATGTGTGTGTTTGGATGCTGTTTTGCTGGCACTGGTCTTCCAGGAATCCGGGGTTAGATGCAGTACCCTGTGGGACCTGACGCATCAGGGGCACCACACATGGGGGAGTTTTTGATAGAACAGTCATGGTGCCCATTCTCTAATAACGCCCATACTACCTTGATTGAGCCCTTTGGCAAAAATTGGTCATCTGAAGCTGTTCTAAATTGACTACTGACCAGCTGACCATTTACTCGCAGCTTTCCACGTGTCAAATCTGGAGGATAATGATGACACATGTTTGCGATTTAGAATGGCTTGTGAAGACGTTCTCTTGTCGTTTGAAAGTTAGTCACCCCAGGATGTACATGGTTAGTGATCAGCCAACAATACTGTTGACTTTAGCAGCTCCTCGTTTAGGACTTCAAGAAACTAATTTATATGCAGTATTCAAAGTACATCGCTTCAGGAATACATGCACTAAATATATGATAGTTTATAACTTCTACATCGGTGGGGATCCTAGCAGTCTGATCAGCAGAAATGAACACTAATCAGTTTATTCTTTATGGGACTGCTGGGTCACTGTACTCGGCTTTCTGATAATTCCTATTGAGAATGAATGAACCGGTAATCGAGTGTGCATACTGCCATTCAATTATTGTCAGGGACTGGTGTGTAACGGATGGCCAGGGAACACAGGGAACCCTATGCAGACCCTAAGGCTGGGGTCCCTGAGCTCACCCTCACACCCGGCAGTAGTCTTAAAGGTAGGGAGGTTCGGACCCCTGATCTGGCCCTGCCTCTTGTCCTGGTCCTGATGACAAAGTCCCCATCATATCCACCACCCAGCTGACTGAGCAGGATGGAGATCCCAAAACCCCCACCAACAATGAGGTAAACCAAAACTCACGCACACCTAAAACCTACACCACGGAGCAAATAAAGGTGTACGGGAAGGGGTAAGGTAACAAGAGATAGGTGGAAGTAATAGAAACAGACTACTTTAAACAAACCACAACTGACAAGAAACAGCCCAGCAAAAAACACATTCTCTGAGCTCCAGGCTAGCTCCAAACTGAATTGAATAACCAGCAAACTCTCCAGGAAGCAGAGGGCTTATATCCAGGCTGAAAGTGATTAACTACTGACAGCTGAGCAAGACTGCTGCTACACCAAATGAAGAGTTAAACCTTCAAGTGGTGCCTGAAGGAAAAAACATGTTTAGGTTATGTGCGCACTAGACCGTTTTACCCGCGGATTTACCAGCGGATTTGCCGTGGAAATTTCTTGAGAAAGATTAGAAATCTTTCTGCAGACATTTCCCAGCAAAACCTATGTGTAAAAAAATAGCTGTGCGCACGCTGCGGATTTTTCTCAAGAAAGTTTCTTGAGAAAATTTTCTCGAGAAACTTTCTTGAGAAAATGATCATGTCCATTTTTACCTGCGGAATACCTCCGGAATTTCTATACTTGCATGTGTCAGGAACAACCTGCGGAAAATCCACGGTGAAATCGCGGTAAAATCGCGGCTAATCCGCGGTAAAAACGCATGCGTTTTTACCGTGGATTTGGTGCGTTTTTTTCCTGCAGGTGCGGGAATCTTCAACCCCCAGAATGTCTCTCAAGAAAGTTTCTTGAGAAAAAGAACATTTCTAGTGCGCACATAGCCTTAAGGGGGCTTTACACGCTGCGACATCGCTAATGCGGAGTCGTTGGGGTCACGGAATTTGTGACGCACATCCGGCCGCATTAGCGATGTTGCTGCATGTGACACCGATGAGCGATTTTGCATCGTTGCAAAAACGTGCAAAATCGCTCATCGGTGACATGGGGGTCCATTCTCGATTATCGTTACTGCAGCAGTAACGATGTAGTTCGTCGCTCCTGCGGCAGCACACATCGCTCCGTGTGACACCACAGGAACGAGGAAACTCTCCTACCTGCCTCCCGGCCGCAATGCGGAAGGAAGGAGGTGGGCGGGATGTTACGTCCCGCTCAGCTCCGCCCCTCCGCTGCTATTTGGCGGCTGCTCAGTGACGTCGCTGTGACGCCGCACGGACCGCCCCCTTAGAAAGGAGGCGGTTCGCCGGTCACAGCGACGTCGCCGGGCAGGTAAGTATGTGTGGCGGGTCTGCGCGATGTTGTGCGGCACGGGCAGCGATTTGCCCTTGTCGCGCAACAGATGGGGGCGGGTACCCACAGTAGCGATATCGGGACCGATATCGCAGTGTGTAAAGTAGCCTTTAAAGTGCATGGTCCCAGGTAGTAAGAAAAAAACTAGCGCTGAGCCTGTCCTACAGACATAACAATTATATCAGGGATATAAGTACCTCTTTCTGGTAATCGGTGGAGGTCCCATCCTCAAGATCCACACAAATCTACAATTTATCACCTATCCAAAATTGGAAAATTGATAACTTCTTTCAACTGTAGCACCTTGTTAGATGAGGAGGTAGGACAAGGATGTTACTGCAGAATCTTTCTGTGAGACAGCAGAAATATATAAGGGACATCCTATTGGCTGAGATCACAAACTTCAATTTTAAGACTGTTAAGAAACCACCACTCGGGGAGCATATTTGGGAAGCAGCAGAGGGAAAGAAAAAGACTCAGAATGGACCGGTTACACACGTCTGCCTGCACTCAATCTAAAACACATCTACTGCTGCCTTAATATGTTGAAGCACAGTCCAAGCCTCCATATTTTATAGTCTCATTTTTATGTTTGATGTGTTCAGCTGTGAACCATGAATGAAATGACCTTCAATTGACCTTTAATAGCTAAATGCTATAATGGACTACTCCATGTTCATATATTCTGATTCATAGGACAGGGCAGTGAAGCAGATTTATGATACCCCACTAATCACATGCCATAGCCTCCTCCCTTTTATTTTCATCTATGAAAATAGAGAACAATATTATATCTTTATGTCACTTTCTGTGAGATTCTACGAATTCAGCTGTTATCAATCTTTAACTTTCCTATACATCTCAAAGGGAAACTTATCTTCATGATACCAAGCAAATTAAATAAAAACATCAAAAAAAAAAATCCTCGAATAGTTTCTCACTAAACTGAATATCTCGTTTGTAGAATGTCCTTGACTATCATTCATTCTGTGCAATTCAATTTCACCTCGAGCGAGCTTATAAAAACAATTTAATATTCTATCTATAAAAAAAGATTAGAAGTTCCCTTTTGTAATAAAACATTATTATATTAACTTTTTTCACCCTTATTGGTAATTTATAGAAAGTCATTTTTATTTGGAACCCAAAGGAGATAACAAAATATTAAGCTTTTTATCAACCGGATCTGGATCATGGCAGATAGTATGTTGAATTTTGATTGTATTGATTAGGCTTAAGCCCGCTTTACACGCTGCAATGTATCTTACGATGTGTCGGCGGGGTCACGTCGTAAGTGACGCACATCCGGCATCGTAAGGTACATTGTAGTGTGTGACAGGTACGTGCGAGTGCGATTGAACGTTAAAACATTCATCGCATACACATCGTACCTGTCTCTAGAATTGCACGTCAGATTGTTCATCGTACCCGGGGTAGCACACATCGCAGTGTGTGACACCCCGGGAACGATGAACAGATCTTACCTGCGTCCTGCGGCTCCTGGCCCACAATGCGGAAGGAAGGAGGTGGGCGGGATGTTTATGTCCTGCTCAGCTCCGCCCCTCCGCTTCTATTGGCCGGCTGCCGCGTGATGTCGATGTGACGCCGAACATCCCTCCCACTCCAGGAAGTGGACGTTCGCCGCCCACAGCGAGGTCGTATGGACGGGTAAGTACGTGTGATGGGGGTTAATCGTTTGTGCGGCACATTCAACAAATTGAACGTGCCACACATACGATGGGGGCGTTGAAACGTGCAACGTGAAATTGCAATGTGTAAAGCAGGATTTAAGGGGCTTTACACGCAATGACATCGCTAACGAGATGTCGTTGGGGTCATGGAATTCGTGACGCACATCCGGCCTCGTTAGAGACTTCGTTGTGTGTGAAACGTATGAACGGCAGCTAACGATCAAATTTTACTCACCTAATCGTTGATCGTTGACACGTCGTTCTAATCCCAAATATCATTGCTGTTGCAGGACGCAGGTTGTTTGTCATTCCTGAGGCAGCACACATCGCTACATGTCACACCCCAGGAACAACAAACAACACCGTACCTTCGTCCTCCGGCAACGAGGTTGGCGTCACTTTCTTTTGGCTGCTCTCCGCCCCTCCGCTTCTATTGGATGGCTGCCGTGTGACGCCGCACAAACCGCCCCCTTAGAAAAGAGGCGGTTCGCCGGCCACAGCGACATCGCTAGGCAGGTATGTACGTGTGACGGGTCCTAGCAATGTTGTGCGCCATGGGCAGCAATTTGCCCGTGACGCACAACCGACGGGGGTGGGTGCTTTCACCAGCGACATTGCTAGCAATGTCGCAATGTGTAAAGCAGCCTTTAGTCCTGGAATGTCCTCCGGTAAGACCGAAAGAGGTCAGGTGACGGTGCTCTTCTAAGCACCCCCTGGTGGCCCAGAAGAATGCTGGCTCCCCAACAAGACAATATAGTTATGTGTCCATGTTTCCTTTTAGACGATGGACTACCTACTAAGTTTTGCTAGAGACACTTAAAGGGATCCTGTCATGTAGAAAAAAAACTCTATTAAACTGCACATATCGGGTTAATATGCAAGTCAATAATGTTATAATGTTCACTAAAATTCCGGCTATTGGGAGGAAATTAACTTTTTTCCTCCTGCAGCCTCCGGCTTTCAGTCACAGAGCTGCGGCTTCAGTTCCCAATCAATACATAGTCAGCAGCTTGGGTAACTGCACACTAACTCAATGATTAGAAAATGATCGGCACTCACAAATAAAGTTCCTTTTTGCAGAATTTATATTTGTAATAAATTCTGCAAAAAGGAACTTTATTTGTGAGTGCCGATCCTTTCTCTTCATTGATTTTGGAGTCCATCCTGTGATTTGGGCACCACGGTTGTAAGCGTGTCCACCTGGTTTTGTGATTTGCACACTAACATATTGTCTGACAGCCAGCTTAGCATTGCATCAGTGCTGAACTGGCTGTTGGTCAATACCAGGGATTGCAGCCGCACCTCCATGACTGAAAGCCAGAGTCTGCAGGTAGAATAAAGTTTATTTCCTCTCTGTAACCGGGCTTTTAGTATGGCGGCCGAGTAGATTCAGAATGCTACTTACCTGCCGATTAGCCCCATATCTGGAAGTTAATAGTGGTTTTTTTTACATGATAGGTTCCCTTTAAGGAAAATGCTAGCTATTTTCTTTCATAAAATGTCTTCTTTGTGATCCTTTAGTTATTTGTTTGTTTTTTTCTTTACTTCTGGTATCAATTAATGAGCAGTATCCCAGAAGAACGCGCCTGAAAAATAGGTGGGTCACTTCTTTTAACCACTTACAAATATGAAGCGGATAAAAGACACCTAAAATACTTAACATATAAAACACAAGTCCTTTTAACATTGCAGTACATAGTTTAATTGTTTTAGTGTGTTTAGCTCTTTTTCTTTTGCATTGTGCTCACAAACCCTTATAGACATTAAGAATTCTATAAAAGCAGCTTGACATTATCTACTGTCTTCCAATATGGAGGCAACAATCTTGAAACATTGCAGAACTTGAACAGTGAACTGTAAACAGTAGTGATGAGCGAGTACTAAAAAGCTCGGGTGCTCGAAGCTCGGGCCGAGCCTCCCAAGATACTCGTGTACTCGGCCCGAGCAACGAGCCCAATGTTATCCTATGGGAGACCCGAGTATTTTTGTGAAATGACCTCCCGGCAGCATGGAGAAACCCTAAAAATGTCACAAAAGTCTCAGAAGAGTGCTCAAATGACATGGCAACAGCATGGGGAAGACCCCTTGAAGCATTTATCACTCAAAAGTCACAGCTGTGAACAATTTTGTCCGCGTTTTACGCCATTTTTACGGACTCACCAGAAAACCTTCCAAAATGACCCCAAAATGATTTTTCATGGCGGAAATGTTAAGGGCACATACCCAATAGTGAGATAGAGCTGGTGTATGTTACTTTTTGAGATCAATACATGAAAGATTTTACGTGAAAACATTGTGTGGCACTCCGATGTCCCTGAGAAGAGACGTACATGAAGGCCTCTTGAGTCTAATGTGCCCATTTTGAGGAAGTGAGTCTTTGTAGTATTTTCCTTTGCCAGGGCAGTCCTAAATTGTGAGGTTCACCAATGCCCCTGCATACAGACGTGCATGAGGGCCTCAAAACATTAAGTGTCCATTGTCAGGAAGTGGGTGTATTATAGTATAGCCCTTAGGCAGGGCAGCCAAAAATTGGGAGGCTCCACATTGTCCCTGGGTAGAGACGTGCATGATGGCCTTTAAACCTGAAGTGCCCATTGTAAGGAAGTGGGTCTATTTCAGTATAGCCCTTTGCCAGGGCAGCCAAAAATTGGGAGGCTCCACATTGTCCCTGGGTAGAGACGTGCATGAGGGCCTCAAAACATTAAGTGTCCATTTTAAGGAAGTGGGTGTATTTCAGTATAGCCCTTAGGCAGGGCAGCCAAAAATTGGGAGGCTCCACATTGTCCCTGGATAGAGACGTGCATGATGGCCTTTAAACCTGAAGTGCCCATTGTAAGGAAGTGGGTCTATTTCAGTATAGCCCTTTGCCAGGGCAGCCAAAAATTGGGAGGCTCCACATTGTCCCTGGGTAGAGACGTGCATGAGGGCCTCAAAACATTAAGTGTCCATTTTAAGGAAGTGGGTGTATTATAGTATAGCCCTTAGGCAGGGCAGCCAAAAATTGGGAGGCTCCACATTGTCCCTGGATAGAGACGTGCATGATGGCCTTTAAACCTGAAGTGCCCATTGTAAGGAAGTGGGTCTATTTCAGTATAGCCCTTTGCCAGGGCAGCCAAAAATTGGGAGGCTCCACATTGTCCCTGGGTAGAGACGTGCATGAGGGCCTCAAAACATTAAGTGTCCATTTTAAGGAAGTGGGTGTATTATAGTATAGCCCTTAGGCAGGGCAGCCAAAAATTGGGAGGCTCCACATTGTCCCTGGATAGAGACGTGCATGATGGCCTTTAAACCTGAAGTGCCCATTGTAAGGAAGTGGGTCTATTTCAGTATAGCCCTTTGCCAGGGCAGCCAAAAATTGGGAGGCTCCACATTGTCCCTGGGTAGAGACGTGCATGAGGGCCTCAAAACATTAAGTGTCCATTTTAAGGAAGTGGGTGTATTATAGTATAGCCCTTAGGCAGGGCAGCCAAAAATTGGGAGGCTCCACATTGTCCCTGGATAGAGACGTGCATGATGGCCTTTAAACCTGAAGTGCCCATTGTAAGGAAGTGGGTCTATTTCAGTATAGCCCTTTGCCAGGGCAGCCAAAAATTGGGAGGCTCCACATTGTCCCTGGGTAGAGACGTGCATGAGGGCCTCAAAACATTAAGTGTCCATTTTAAGGAAGTGGGTGTATTATAGTATAGCCCTTAGGCAGGGCAGCCAAAAATTGGGAGGCTCCACATTGTCCCTGGATAGAGACGTGCATGATGGCCTTTAAACCTGAAGTGCCCATTGTAAGGAAGTGGGTCTATTTCAGTATAGCCCTTTGCCAGGGCAGCCAAAAATTGGGAGGCTCCACATTGTCCCTGGGTAGAGACGTGCATGAGGGCCTCAAAACATTAAGTGTCCATTTTAAGGAAGTGGGTGTATTATAGTATAGCCCTTAGGCAGGGCAGCCAAAAATTGGGAGGCTCCACATTGTCCCTGGATAGAGACGTGCATGATGGCCTTTAAACCTGAAGTGCCCATTGTAAGGAAGTGGGTCTATTTCAGTATAGCCCTTTGCCAGGGCAGCCAAAAATTGGGAGGCTCCACATTGTCCCTGGGTAGAGACGTGCATGAGGGCCTCAAAACATTAAGTGTCCATTTTAAGGAAGTGGGTGTATTATAGTATAGCCCTTAGGCAGGGCAGCCAAAAATTGGGAGGCTCCACATTGTCCCTGGATAGAGACGTGCATGATGGCCTTTAAACCTGAAGTGCCCATTGTAAGGAAGTGGGTCTATTTCAGTATAGCCCTTTGCCAGGGCAGCCAAAAATTGGGAGGCTCCACATTGTCCCTGGGTAGAGACGTGCATGAGGGCCTCAAAACATTAAGTGTCCATTTTAAGGAAGTGGGTGTATTATAGTATAGCCCTTAGGCAGGGCAGCCAAAAATTGGGAGGCTACACGTTGTCCCTGGGTAGAGACGTGCATGAGGGCCTCAAAACATTGTTCCCATTGCAAAGGAGCGGGTCTCCTGTCGTTGTAATGTCCATTCTGCAAAGAATGGGCGAAAAAATTTACCACTGGGGGTATACCTGAAACAAAGACCTAACTATTGTAACGGTCATCATGATGGCGCATGAGGAGAAGGAGGAGCAGTCCAGCGATTATCCAAAGTCGAGAAGTGTACCCATGGGTGAGTGGAGGTACATGGCAAACTTTAAATTCCGCTCTCATTTGCTGGTGGTGTGGTGAAGTCTGGCCCAATCCAACCCTTGTTCATCTTTATCAGAGTCAGCCTGTCAGCATTTTCAGTTGACAGGCGGGTGCGTTTATCTGTAATGATTCCACCTGCGGCACTAAAAACACGCTCTGACAAAACGCTAGCAGCAGGGCAGGCCAGGACTTCCAAGGCGTAGAGAGCCAATTCATGCCACGTGTCCAGCTTGGATACCCAATAATTGTAAGGCACAGAGGAATGTCGGAGTACAGTTGTTCGATCTGCAAGGTACTCCTTCAGCATCTGGGCAAACTTAGGATTTCTTGTGGCACTACCCCGCACCTCAGGGGCTGTGGTACGTGAGGGGCTGAGAAAACTGTCCCACATCTTAAAGACTGTTCCCCTACCTCTGGCGGATTGGACTTGTGCCTCTCTCGGCTGTACGCCTCGGTTGTCCACTGATTCCTGACCTATGCCGCTAGCGTTTTGTGAGGGGAATGCTTTGCCTACTTCCGTGAGTATGGCCTTCCGAAACTGCTGCATTTTGGTTGACCTCTCATCCACGGGAATAAGAGACAAAAAGTTCTCCTTGTAGCGTGGGTCTAACAGTGTTACCAACCAGTAATGATTGTCGGCCAAGATGTTCTTAACGCGAGGGTCACGAGACAGGCAGCTTACCATAAAGTCAGCCATGTGCGCCAGACTCTTAACAGCCAGGACTTCAGTAGCCTGACCAACAAGATGACTGAACATGCTGTCCTCCTCCTCCTCCTCCTCCTCCTCCTCCTCCTCATCTACCCTGTCCTCTGGCCAGCCACGCTGAATCGAGGATATGACTGGTGTGCATGTCATATCCTCAATTTGGCCGGAGAGTTGCTCCATGTCTTCATCCTCCTCCTCGTCATAGTCCTCCACTGCACGTTGTGATGAGACGAGGCTGGGCTGTGTGTTATCACCCACACCCACTACTGTTTCTTGCTGCAACTCATCGCGCTCCGCCTGCAATGCATCATGTTTGTTTTTCAGCAGGGACCGTTTTAGAAGGCAGAGTAGCGGTATGGTGACGCTAATAATGGCGTCATCACCACTCACCATCTTGGTGGAGTCCTCAAAGTTTTGGAGGATGGTACATAGGTCTGACATCCATCTCCACTCCTCAGGTGTTATGTGTGGAGTTTGACCCATTTCCCGACGGCTTAGGTGATGCAGGTACTCAACAACTGCCCTCTTCTGCTCACATATCCTGACCAACATGTGCAGAGTTGAATTCCAACGCGTGGGGACATCACACACCAGTCTGTGAGCCGGAAGATGCAAACGGCGCTGAAAGCCGGCAAGGCCGGCTGAAGCAGTAGGTGACTTTCGAAAATGTGCAGACAGGCGGCGAACTTTTACCAGCAGATCAGACAGCTCTGGGTATGACTTTATAAACCGCTGAACCACGAGGTTGAGCACATGGGCCACGCATGGAACATGTGTCAGCTGGCCTCGCCTCAAAGCCGCCACCAGGTTCCGGCCATTGTCACAAACGACCTTTCCTGGCTTTAGGTTCAGAGGTGTGAGCCAGTGATCTGCCTGCTGTTTCAGAGCTGTCCACAGCTCTTCTGCATTGTGGGGTTTGTCACCTATGCAGATTAGCTTCAGCACAGCCTGTTGCCGCTTCGCCGAGGCAGTGCTGCAGTGCTTCCAGCTTGTGACTGGTGTGGAGGGCACAGTGGATGAGGATGCGCAGGAGGAGGAGGAGGCTGAAGAGCATGACATTCCGGAGCTGTAGAGTGTGGGTGAAACACTGACTGAGGTAGGGCCTGCAAACCTTGGTGTGGGAAGGACGTGTTCCGTCCCTCGCTCAGACTGGGTCCCAGCTTCCACAATATTAACCCAGTGTGCCGTCAACGAGATGTAGCGGCCTTGCCCACAAGCACTTGTCCACGTGTCTGTGGTTAGGTGGACTTTGGGTGAAACAGCGTTGTTCAGGGCACGTGTGATGTTTTGTGACACGTGGTTATGCAACGCGGGGACGGCACACCGGGAGAAATAGTGGCGGCTGGGGACCGAGTAACGTGGGACAGCTGCCGCCATCAGGTCACGGAATGCTTCTGTCTCCACCAGCCTAAAAGGCAACATTTCCAGCGCAAGCAGTCGCGAAATGTTAGCATTTAGAACTGTGGCATGTGGGGTGTTGGCAGTGTATTTGCGCCTGCGTTCAAAGGTTTGCTCAATGGATAACTGAACGCTGCGCTGGGACAAGGACGTGCTTGATGATGGTGTTCTTTCTGCGTAGGCAACTGCAGGTGCAGGAGTGGAGGAGGCTTGTTCGCAGGCAGCATGGACAGAGGATTGGCTCGCATGCACAACCAGCGAAGACGTAGCAGTGACATCAGCAAGCACTGCTCCTCGACTCTGTTGTACTTCCCACAAAGTCGGGTGCTTGGCTGACATGTGCCTGATCATGCTGGTGGTGGTCAGGCTGCTAGTTTTGGTACCCCTGCTGATGCTGGCACGGCAGGTGTTGCAAATGGCCTTTTTTGAATCATCTGGATCCAACTTAAAAAACTGCCAGACTCGTGAAGACCTAACATTTGTACAGGCACCTTGTGTCGTCGTGTTGTTACGGGGAACGGTTGCCTGACTTCTGCCTGGGGCCACCACCCTGCTTCTTACTGCCTGTTGTGATGCTACGCCTCCCTCCCCCTGTGCACTGCTGTCCTCGCTCTGCATATCCTCCTGCCAGGTTGGGTCAGTTACTGGATCATCCACCACGTCGTCTTCCTCTTCCGCACCCTGCTCCTCCTCCTGACTTGCTGACAATTGTGTCTCATCATCGTCCACCACTTGTTGAGACACGTTGCCAACTTCGTGAGAACGTGGCTGCTCAAATATTTGGCTATCTGTACAGACGATCTCCTCATGACCCACTTCAATATGAGCTGGCGAGAGGCCAGAATGTGTGAATGGAAACGTGAACAGCTCTTCCGAGTGTCCAAGTGTGGGATCATTAATGTCCGAGGAGGACGTGTACTCAGCCTGGTGGTAGGAAGGAGGATCAGGTTCAGAAATGTGCGGTGCAGTATCACGGCTACTGACACTTGACCGTGTGGAAGACAGAGTGTTTGTGGTGGTGCCAATCTGACTGGAAGCATTATCCGCTATCCAACTAACAACCTGTTGACACTGGTCTTGGTTCAAGAGCGGTGTACTGCTGCGGTCCCCAAGAATTTGGGACAGGACGTGCGAGCGACTAGATGTGGCCCTTTGTTGTGGCGAAATTAGAGCTTGCCCACGACCTCGGCCTCTGCCTGCACCACCATCACGTCCACTTCCTTGTTCCTTGCCAATGCCCTTGCGCATTTTGCAATGCTGTGCACTGCTGACGTGTATATTCACTACTTGTGCGTTATATCAAAGTTTCTGGAAATTGCACACAAGTGCACCTGTACGCTGCCACCAACAGGCACACACGTGCGGTTTTAAAAACCAAGCACGGACGCAATAATAACCTAACACAGGTTTTAGGAGCAAAAATTAAGAACTCTGACACTATCAGCCACTGCTGACTGACGTGTATTATACACTACACTTGTGCGTTATATAATAGTTTGGTAAACGCACACCAGTGCACCTGTACGCTGCCACCAACAGGCACACACGTGCGGTTTTAAAAACCAAGCACGGACGCAATAATAACCTAACACAGGTTTTAGGAGCAAAAATTAAGAACTCTGACACTATCAGCCACTGCTGACTGACATGTATTATACACTACACTTGTGCGTTATATAATAGTTTGGTAAACGCACACCAGTGCACCTGTACGCTGCCACCAACAGGCACACACGTGCGGTTTTAAAAACCAAGCACGGACGCAATAATAACCTAACACAGGTTTTAGGAGCAAAAATTAAGAACTCTGACACTATCAGCCACTGCTGACTGACGTGTATTATACACTACACTTGTGCGTTATATAATAGTTTGGTAAACGCACACCAGTGCACCTGTACGCTGCCACCAACAGGCACACACGTGCGGTTTTAAAAACCAAGCACGGACGCAATAATAACCTAACACAGGTTTTAGGAGCAAAAATTAAGAACTCTGACACTATCAGCCACTGCTGACTGACGTGTATTATACACTACACTTGTGCGTTATATAATAGTTTGGTAAACGCACACCAGTGCACCTGTACGCTGCCACCAACAGGCACACACGTGCGGTTTTAAAAACCAAGCACGGACGCAATAATAACCTAACACAGGTTTTAGGAGCAAAAATTAAGAACTCTGACACTATCAGCCACTGCTGACTGACGTGTATTATACACTACACTTGTGCGTTATATAATAGTTTGGTAAACGCACACCAGTGCACCTGTACGCTGCCACCAACAGGCACACACGTGCGGTTTTAAAAACCAAGCACGGACGCAATAATAACCTAACACAGGTTTTAGGAGCAAAAATTAAGAACTCTGACACTATCAGCCACTGCTGACTGACGTGTATTATACACTACACTTGTGCGTTATATAATAGTTTGGTAAACGCACACCAGTGCACCTGTACGCTGCCACCAACAGGCACACACGTGCGGTTTTAAAAACCAAGCACGGACGCAATAATAACCTAACACAGGTTTTAGGAGCAAAAATTAAGAACTCTGACACTATCAGCCACTGCTGACTGACGTGTATTATACACTACACTTGTGCGTTATATAATAGTTTGGTAAACGCACACCAGTGCACCTGTACGCTGCCACCAACAGGCACACACGTGCGGTTTTAAAAACCAAGCACGGACGCAATAATAACCTAACACAGGTTTTAGGAGCAAAAATTAAGAACTCTGACACTATCAGCCACTGCTGACTGACGTGTATTATACACTACACTTGTGCGTTATATAATAGTTTGGTAAACGCACACCAGTGCACCTGTACGCTGCCACCAACAGGCACACACGTGCGGTTTTAAAAACCAAGCACGGACGCAATAATAACCTACTAACAGGTTTTTTTGGGGAGCGACAATTACAGTACAGACAAGTCAGACACTATCTGGACTGTTTTACACTGTGTACACCAGCCCCAGATATGAAGGCTGGTATACGGTCACCACTACCCTGCCTGCCTGCCTGCCTGTATACTGCTACAATAGTCCTGACAAGGACTCTTTTGGTCACTAGCCTGTATTCAGACCTGGCTATACCCTGCCTGTATATAGCAACAATAGTCCTGAGAAGGACTCTGCTACTGTACTCCGACCTGGCTATACCCTGCCTGCCTGTATACAACTAGAATAGTCCTGAGAAGGACTTTTGGTCACACTGTTTGCAGCCCTGCAACTGAAAAAGCTATAAAGGGCCGCAAAGCTTTCCCTGAATCAGCGACACTCTCCCTGCACTGACAGTCTGGATAGCTGTGAGCAGAGCACAGCGCGCCGGCCTATATAAAGGCTCGGTCACGCTGTGCAGGCCGGCCAATCACTGCAATTCCACAACTAACAGGGCTGTGGCATTGCAGTGGTCTGCCAGCCAATCCCTGCATGAGGGCTGGCTCTCAAAAGAGCGCCAACATGCAGAAATGAAGACCACGAGTAAAGCACGAGTATCGCGAGATTACTCGGTCCCCGCCGAGCAGCCCGAGTACAGTGATACTCGTGCGAGTACCGAGTAGTGACAAGCATGCTCGCTCATCACTAGTAAACAGCATCCAACACAGCTTCTTCCACCTTTGGTGAAATGTGGGCGTGGGCCTGTGCCTCAGCCTTCACCCCGATACCTTCTTATTTGCCACAGCTATCATCTCAATCTCAGTGAGTCCAAATTCTCTCACATACTATATCTTCAGGCACTGGCGGATACAGACAGAAGAGGTGTCCTGTGCAAGAAAAGTATATGGGCCCTTTGGAGCCCAAGAGTTCACCTTAATGGAAAATTCAACCTGCTTTAGAAGTACAGATGGGCACCCTTACCTCTTGGGATCCTCTGCAGAAGAACCAGTTGCATTAATAGCATGTCCACCCTTACTTCAGGGAGTACTAAAGGCCCACAACACAATTGTTCCTTCTAGGGAATCTCCGACAGGTGTTCAGCCACCACACTTGGTGTCAGGATGGTGCGTTGACCACTCCTGTGGTCTTGCTTCTATGGCTTATCACTATTTTTATTGTTTGCTACTGGCCTTCTGGCTCTTTTTAGTAATTTGTCATGGTCATTTACCTATTTTTGGAGACTAGCGACAGCTTTAGGACCCTCATTGCCATCTGGATCTCTACAATTAATTGGTTTTTTTTTTTTGTACTGAAACGGTTAACATCAATTTTGCTGTTAGCATCTTTCCCAGCAGTTCCTAGCGGAGAATTTCAGCTGCAGCTGCTTTGTAGCCACACACTTCAGGTTTAAATAGAGGTGTTTCCCAGCAATCCTTGGTGAAGATACAAATTCATAGTTATCTGGCCACCTTGGAGGAAGGTTCTGCTGTGAAGTTTTCCTGTTCTCAGACTTTATACCTTTTTGTTGCTATTCCCCTCTGTTTGTCTTACCTTCACTTGTGTCTTGTTTGTGCAGTAGTGGGTCTAGTGAACCTCACCTGCCCCTCACTAGCCAGAGAATCTATAGGGTCTTCTCAGGGTCTCAGGTTCCTGTTCGGTGACAGTTGCGGAGATTATATAGGGACTGGCTAGGAGAGTAGGGACAGCTGCAGGTTATGATAGGAGGTGTCCCACCTACCCCTCTCACTAGTTCGAGGGCCCCCTGCAGTTATCGTGTCCCCAGTGTCCCCTTTGTTCGTTGTGTTTTTGTTGTGCGTCAGACGCACATACAAAAAGAAACGTGTTCCAGCTCACCGCTCTGGTGTGTAAGTCTGAGGAGTAGACCAGCTGATCCTGCACGGAAATCCCAGACACAAGGGGAAAATAGCAGATGCAAAGTAATGAAAATCCAGTAGATCACAGGCAGATGAATTAAAAACTTTCCTTTATTTTCATCGCTTTAAAAATGGATAGACAGCATCCACAAGGCACAGTTCATCCAACGCGTTTCGACATAACGCAGTGTCATAAGTTCTTATTCATGAATGATTTTCGTTACTTTGTATCATACGCACATAGGTCTGAATCGCCCCAGCCTCACTTGTTATACCCGGCAAGCATGACATAATCACAGTATTTTGGTTAAGCTCACTCCTCTTCAGGGGGTCACTGTACTGCTTGAGCAAACCCAATGTTTGGTGTTCAGTTTTCTGGCCGTACACTAACTTTAAAAAAAAACCAAAACAGAAATTCAAGTTCGGAGTTCGGGTACTTCATGTATGCTGACCACTCGTGAGAACATTGCTGTGCTCGGCTATACTTGATGATCAGCCCAGTGTGAGCCATTTGCAGTGTTTGAAAGGCGCACACTGGGGGTAACAACAGCGTGATCGGATGTAGTGTGCAGAAAAGAAAAAAAAAACGATCCACCTTCCCCCGGAAGTGTTCTGTTTTTGGCTGGCTGTATGTGGGCAGAGAGTCAACCTGCCCAATTAGTGACTTCCATTGGGGTTCAGGCCAAGTCCGAACTTGTGAAGGTGCGGTTTGGCTGCACCCGTGGAACCAAACTTCCACGAGTTTACTCAATGCTAGCAGTGACCCACTTACTTCTTGGGCCCCTGTGCAGCTGGTGAAGTTGCACCAGTTATATTTCTGCCACTGAATTGGAGAAGACTTTGTAGATCAGAATGAGGTTCTTTCAGTGATGACTAGTCTGTGATTCATTCTTTGAGGACATTTGTGAAATACAACGGGGGATACAGAGCTGATGTTGGGCTTAAATCCATAGGAGCAAGTTAAAGTGGTTGATTCATGAAAGACATATAGCCATCATAGAAGAAGCCAAATTCTCAAGACCCCAAAGACTAGCTCTTGCTGTAGAACACCTCACACATCCATGCTACATGGTCAGTCATGGTTTGGGATAGCTATAATGTACAATACTACTTTTCCTCCCTACTGGTGAGTGCATGGCAAATATACCGCAATTTACTGATCACCAGGGTGGTCACTGAACCAGATAAATTTGTGTGACAGCCCTTTGAATTGGGTCCTAAACAAAAAACATATTGCCAGGTGAGCAGAGATTTTAGCGGACCCACTGGGCCACAGCACACAGAAAACCCAGAGGGGCTTGACTACGAACCTACACCTGGTTTTCTCCAGAGCCCCTGAAGGTGAGGGTGTTATCCTGCAGGTGTGAGACCGGGTGCGACTCGGGAAGACTGATGCTGCGACGGCTGGCCCCAGGGATACAGGAGCGACAGTCTCTTGGATAGACAACAGCAGCAGCATGGGACAGGAATGGAGCAGCCACCGCAAGTGTGACAGAAGGGTGAGTCAACTGATGCCCCCACCCAGGGGAGAAGGGTAGGACAGCACAGGGATGCCAGTGTGGGCATTAGACATCCTGACCATGACCATCCAAAATGTAACTAATTCAGCCATGGTCATCCAAAGAGTTCTCAGTATATTAGAAAGTTATTTTAGCCTTTAAAAGCAATAATATATACCCAATAAACCAAAAAATTTCTGTCCAGCCATAACGACGGCTCGTTTTTCGGCGCACTAAACTTTTGAATGGTTTAAAGTAAAAGTAATCTTTATATGTGGTCTCCTAAGCGCAAGATCATAACCTGTAACACACCTATGTTCCAGAGGGCACGGGCAGTCAAGTTTTACTACTCAAGTATTAACTAAAAAAAGAAGACTTATTACAAGTGATAAATGTAGCGAAACTATAGTAACACATGATATGCATCTCTCTATGGCTTTCGAAATGGGCAAGAGCGCACATTTAACTCAAGCCGCCGATAAACAAGGGCGCAGCGAGATGATCTTTATGGTCTTACTAACCTTAGGAATGACCAGTACAATTCATTTTAAACAGACTCCTTTACCCTTGGGTCCATAAATAAGATCCATCAAGAACGAAAGTGCTTTTCTTCCTATTCTTTCCTTTCAACCCTTTCATATGTACACCATATGAGAAGCTGTGGAGGTCACGGCAATGTCCAATATTTTTCTTACACCAGTAATATCACTCATGAAAAAAACCCTCCCTAATGGAAAACCAGGAAAAAAAACCCCTAAAGACAATTATTTATAGCAAATCTGTCATTATTTTATATTATTTCTTTCCTAAAATCGATAGTGCACAGTCATTCAGAGAAACTAGATGTGAAAAATGGCTTTTTAGAGGGGGAGGAGAAAACCAGAAGTTTTTTTTTATATATATACTTATAATTTTTTTTGTATCTCTATCAGAAAGTTTCTGCATAAGCCATCACATAGTGAGAGACAGGGAGACAGTACCATCTGGATCGATAATATTTAGAGAAAAAGTCAGGGATACGGGACTGACATTAATTGGTAGGAATTCTATTATTGCCTGAACACTTAAAATAAATACACTGCAAGGTAGACATTTTTTTACTTACATTTTTTACATGGAGAGACAGGTAGGCAGTACTATATGTGCTAACATAATTAACAGAAAAAATAAATGTACACTGTAATTGTTTACATAATTTCCACAGGTAAACATTAATATCCATGCTTATAGAAATCACAGAAGATAATGGGAAGGATGTGCTGTCTGTACTTACTTTTTATACATGGATAGAGGGGGATGCAGTACTATCTGCGCACCCATCATTTATTGGGTGAGGCAGGGAGATTGTGCTCATATCTTATTAAAATAAATACACTGAAAGGTAGACATTTTTGTACCTACACTATTTACATGCAGAGACAGGTAGGCAGTACTATCTGTGCTAACATATTTAACAAAAATAATAACGGTAAAGGTAGTACTGTGTTTGGTTACATAATTTCCAGAGGGAGACATTAATATCCATTCTTACAGAAATCACAGAAGGTAATGGGAAGGATGTGCTGTCTGTACCTACTTTATATACAGGGAAAGACGAGGATGCAGTACTGACTGTGAACCTATCATCTATAGGGTGAGGCAGGGAGATTGTGCTCATATCTTGTTAAAATAAATATGATTAGTTTATGCACACACATATAAAGTATATGAATATTTTATATATATATATATATATATATATATATATATATATATATATATATATATATATATATATATTATGTATATACAGTATATATACAAAGTATGTATACAAAATATATACATACAGACACATATACAGTTTATACACCCACATATATAAAGTATTTGAATATATATATACACCCCTGTGGTAAAAATTAAGAGATCATTGCAAAATATATATTGGAATCCAAACCCAAACTATATACTAAAACCGTATGTGAGCATGTATGTAGTGTATGTGGTGTAATGTGTGCACATATATGTATAAACTGTATATGTATTTGTATGTATATATTTTGAGTGTATTATATATACCATATATATATATATATATATATATATATATATACTAGCTGTACTACTCGGCTTCGCCCGGGTTAATAACTGCTGTTAACAAAATATAAACCACAAAACAAATAGATATAAATGCAATTATAATGTCTGTCTCCCCTCTGTATATATCTCTCTATCTCTTTGTCTGTCTGTCTCTTTCCCTTTCTGTCTCTAACTGTCTCTGTCTCTTTCTCCGTGTGTCTCAATCTCTTTCCCTGTCTATCTATCTCTGTCACTTTCCCTGTCTGTCTCTTTCCCTGTCTGTCTCTTTCCCTGTCTGTCTCTTTCCCTGTCTGTCTCTTTCCCTTTGTCTCTTTCCCTCTGTCTGTCTCTTTCCCTCTTTTTCCCTCTCTTTCCCTGTCTGTCTTTTTCCCTGTGTCTGTCTCTGTCTCTTTGTCTGTGTTTGTCTCTTTACCTGTCTGTGTCTGTCTCTTAACCTGTCTCTCTCT
The DNA here is from genome assembly GCF_048569485.1 of Anomaloglossus baeobatrachus. Taxonomy (NCBI): domain Eukaryota; kingdom Metazoa; phylum Chordata; class Amphibia; order Anura; family Aromobatidae; genus Anomaloglossus; species Anomaloglossus baeobatrachus. Next base: position 752,874,880 of record NC_134354.1, on the reverse strand, counting down.
TTCCCTCTCTATCCCTGTCTGTCTCTTCCCCTGTCAGTCTGTCTCTTTGTCTGTGTCTGCCTCTTTCCCTGTCTGTGTCTGCCTCTTTCCCTGGCTGCGTCTGCCTCTTTCCCTGGCTGCATTGTGACATGCCAACATTCCATATAAGGGCGTGGCTGCGCATTCTTCTGAAGTTCTGGCTGCACTGTGGCTCCAAGCTCCATTCGCTTTAATGGAGGCAGGTTTTTTGGTGAATAACTGTAAAGTGCGGGGTTAAAATTTCCCCTCACAACATAGCCTATGACGCTCTTGGGGTCCAGAAGTGTGAGTGTGCAAAATTTTGTGGCTGTAGCTGCGACGGTGCAGATGCCAATCCCCGACATACACACATTCAGCTTTATATATTAGCTATACATACAGCTCTGGCAAAAATTAAGAGACCACTACAAAATGTTTTGTTTTTCTGATTTTTCTCTTTATATTTTTGAGTAAAATGTAAATTCTTCTTTTATTCTATAAACTACTGACAACGTCTCTGAATTTCCAAGCAATACATTTAGTATTTATTTTCTGAAAATGAGAAATGGTCAAAATAACAAGACCATGCATTGCTTTCATACCTCAAATAATGCAAAGAAAACAAGTTCATAATCATTTATAAACAACAATACAAATAAAGTTTTACCTCAGGAGGAGTTCAGAAATCAATATTTTGTGGAATAACCATGATTTTTAATCCCAGCTTTCAAGCGTCTTGGCTGCTTTCCACCAGTCTTTCACACTGCTTTTGGGTGACCTTATGCCACTCCTGGCGCATGTAAGCAGTTCTTTGTTTGATGGCTTGTGACTATCCATCTTCCTCTTGATTACATTCCAGAGGTTTTCAATGGGGTTCAGGTCTGGAGATTGGGCTGGCCATGACAGGGTTTTGATGTGGTGGTCCTTCATCCAGAGATTGATTGACCTAGTTGTGTGGCATGGCGCATTGTCCTGCTGGAAAAAACAGTCCTCAGAGTTGGGGAACATTGCCTGAGCAGAAGGAAGCAACTGGTTTTCCAGGACAACATTGTATGCGGCTTGATTCATGCGTCCTTTGCATAGTTTAATCTTATATATATATATATATTTATTATATTATATTATATATATATTTATTAACCCTAGAACGCACATCCATAGAAATCTACAATAGAAAACAAGTAACCTAGCAGGCCTGCGAGGCCCCAGGTATGCGTTCTGGGGTTAAGGGGCAGCCACTTCTCAGACTGCAAGCTTCTTCCTGTTCTGCTTGTTCCCTGCTGTACCGTGTCGGCCCCTCTCTACTTCTGATCGACACTGCGGGGAGAGAGAGTTGTTTTGGGTCTACAGAGGATGTATGGCATTATACATAGTAGGTAATGCTATACATCCTCTGTCCTCTTTATGGAAGCAGGGGGCCCTCTTTGTGGAATGGGGTTCTGGGCAATTTCCAATTTTCACCCCCACCCTATTCGTAACACCGTCAATGCTTTCCTGGGATGAGCAAGAGTTGTAAAGAAAAGTTAAACCAATAGACTCCTAAAGGGAATTATTTAGATGTTTCTGTAAATAAAATCACGCTTTTTTTTTAGAAAACTTACTTTCAGACAGTTTTATAGTATAATTCTTCTTAATTTTTCAGTGCAAATTTAATGTAATTTTTCATTTTGCCTGAGATGGCACAAATTCTAAGTGATCGCTGAGAATCCTATTAATTGGAAATATAATAATAATATATTATATATTATAATATATTATATAATATATAATATATAATATACTATATATATATATATATATTTTATATATATATATATATATATATATATATATAAAAATATATATATATATAAAAATATATATCTATATCTATATATATATATATATATATCTATATACATATATATATAAATATATATATAATATATTATAATATATTATATATATATATATATATAATATATTATTATATTATAATATTATAATGTATTATATATAATATAATAGTTTATCATCAGAGGATCAGTTAAACAATTGGAAAATTCCAACTTCATTAATATGAACCTTACAGTTATAATTATTATATAGTCAGGAATAACAATGGAGAGCAAACACATTGATAAAGCGTCTCCGAGAATGATCTATGCACCCAATTATATTATAGCACCTATGGAATTCCGCAGTTTGCGTTTCACACTATACATATATTCCGTAATGACTTTCCTTTGTAACGTCCTTTGCTTAAAAAAAGTAATGACCTCCCTTTAATTTTAACAAATGTAACATTTCCCGATGAACAAAGCAGTGACATTTTTCATGGACATTTGCACAATGACTATCAAAGGGTACATTTGTTACAAAGGCAGAGATTAATAAGGCTGCAAGCCGTGGAAAGATTCTGTTTGGAAAACAAATCTAGAAGAGTAAGATAAATTCACCATGTCGAAAAGTCTACGGGGACAAAACAAGTTGTAGATGTGATAATCTATTTAAACTGTGAAATGCTCAAGACGCAGAAGAAAGAACACTGAATACACCGCAAAATCACCAGAAAAGGTGAAGAATGAGGAAGAAATGCAAAGGAGGAAAAGGAGAAATAGACACTTACCATTGCCTGCGGCCAGAAAGGCAAACTTCAGATCATGACTCTTCTGGAACAAGGTTTTCATTGATGATATTATAAGGATCCTCCAGCTAATTGTAATTATTTGACAGATGACATTAGTCTCATGCAGAGTAATGTACAGTCCCATTCGTACTTAATTAATATCGACATATATAAGAGAAGGGCCCACAAAAGCTTAAATAAATTAGAGCCCTTTTCATGGCCTTGTTATACCACCACAGTTTTAAAGGAGTTGGCCTGGCCAGGGGCGCGAGTCTGCGCAGTCCCCTTTTGCAGCGCGCAGTGGGTGTGCTCTCAGGATTCTCCTTGAGTAGTCGGGTGTGTGACCACAAGTATGCGATTTGCATATAAGCGGTCACATGCCAAATAGTTGTGCACAACCTCACTCATACAAGTCAATTGAGCAAGGACAGAGCTAGTCTAGTTGGTTTTTGTCCTAAGGTATGCAAGTTGCTTATGTCATGATACGGTTTGCACTCTGCTGTGGCAGAGCTGTATCAGTCACCTGATCATTTTGTCGGCATTCCCAGAGGGAGGAGCTTATCCTTCCATGCCTCGTTCCCAGGAGCTCACCACATTATCAGGATGTCCCCTCCATCATCATGCTGCCAGTTATTGATCTCCTCTGCAGAGTGCTCGGCTGATTCCTTTAAGTGCTCTAGATTCTGTGCATTACCTCCCCCGACCCTTCCTGACCTTCATTCTGCCTGACCTCCCTGTTTCCTATCTCCTCTGTTTTGTCCTACCTTCCGTGAATTTCTCCTGCTCATTGTCCCGTCCCTGTGCCCCCTCCTTCGGCTTGTTCTCCCTGTTACCGACCTCTAGCTTGTCCTGGACACTGACTCTTCCTCCTCCCTTGTACTGTGCTCCCTCTCTCGGCTCCGACCCGGTTAGTACCACTCCTCTTAGAAACCTTTCTGTTACCTAACACGCCGTGTGCCTGGGCTCCCTCTAGTGGCTGTTTTTATTACAGACAGCTCAGATTCCATTTTTGTGGGGGATCTCATTACACACACTGTGTGCTGACTCCCCCTAGGGGTGACATCACAGCTTAGTTGCTTTTACACGACTGCTCGTGGCACTGGAGAATCTTGACAGCATGCACATTGCCACATAGAGTAACTAAATATTTGCGCCCCAAGTCTGAACAACCCCTCTAAAGCGGGCTTTACATGCAACGACATCACTAACGAGATGTCGTTGGGGTCACGGAATTCATGACGCACATCCGGCCTCGTTAGCGACGTTGTTGCGTGTGAAACGCAGGAACGACCGTTAACGATCAATATTACTTACCTAATTGTTGATCGTTGACACGTCGTTCCTTTCCCGAATATCGTTGCTGGTGCAGGACGCAGGTTGTTCATCGTTCCTGCGGCAGCACACATCGCTACGTGCGACACCGCAGGAACGAGGAACATCACCGTACCTGCGGCCGCCGGCAATGAGGAAGGAAGGAGGTGGGCGGGATGTTCGGCTGCTCATCTCAGCCCCTCAGCTTCTATTGGGCGGCCGCTTAGTGACGCCGCTGTGACGCCGAATGAACTGCCCCCTTAGAAAGGAGGCGGTTTGCCGGCCACAGCAACGTCGCTAGGCAGGTTAATGTGTGACAGGTCCTAGCGATGTTGTGCGCCACGGGCAGCGATTTGCCCGTGACACACAACCGACGGGGGCGGGTGCTTTCACCAGCAACATCGCTAGCGATGTCGCTGCGTGTAAAGCCCGATTAACCCTATCCACCAGGGAGTCCGGGTGTCACCATGCTAATGTCATAATTTCTGTAGATTTAGTATAGTTTTGCACCCATGGTGACTGTGTAAGAGTGTGGAAAGAGAAGAAACTCCTTCCTTAAGATCTCATAGTGCTATATGTGTTAACAGACAGCCAGAAATGCAGAGGCAAAGAGTTTTTGAGAGTAAGAAGAGCATAATTTCCTGATTACAGTTAGCAGCAAGTAGTGCACTGAAGAGAGTGATGCCAGTCACAAGGAGTGTGACAGATGACGCCACAAATTGGGTGGGTGTGCAAGGAAGAAGAAGCAAGCTCTGTAATAAAAGTGGATAAGGTGGCGATGTGCATCTTAATATGACCAGAACATTGGGAATACTAGAAAGTGGAATAGACAGAAGGAAAGCCGAGAGTATGTATATATCAGCGCATTACACTAGTCATCAAAGTGTAAAAATGTCATATAGTGAAACTAAGTAAGATAAAGTAAAAAATGTTCAATAAGATTTATAAAAATGTAAAAGAAAAGAGGAAAAAAAATCAAGTAAAAATCTTTCGCCATTAAAAATGCAGATTCTGCCTAAAATAAAAAAAACACAAGATAACAATATCTATATATAATTACTATTACCACATCTGGAACTGTGAAGGTAGCTTGGACTATAGATTGGTTGTTCAAATGTAATAAGATTATCTGTGTATGTAAATAATCAAAATATAGATGAAGTTGCATAATTATTTGTGTGTCTATATCACAATCGCACAGACGCCATATTATGATTCTAAGCTGTATGGCCAAGAAAGAGTTAACCAAGGACAAATGTACAAATAATGAACAGAGAAGGTATTCATGATGAGTAAAAGCGTTATCAGTGGTTTCACACAAAGAAGGAATGAATCTGTGGGATGAAATGTGGGTTCCTACACTCCCCAACGCTCCCTATGTGGCTTCGATGTATGAGAAAAAAACTGATTTTCATCCTTTTGTACATGTCTGAAGGTTGAAATGTTATACTAAAATCTGAGCTATAGAATACACGAGTTCAGACGCAAGCCTGGGCTCAATCAGAGAACATGTCCTGTGTTCATTGATTATTGAGTCTCATATCTGCGCAGATACCTAATTTGGCCCCGTGCCTCTGATGCCCTGAACAAAGACTCCATTAGCAGTCTTGCCCAAATTTCTCCCTTGATAGAACAACCTGATGTATAAATGTGTCGCATTGTTTATCTTCATCTTTAGATGAATTCCTTGGGCAGAATAGTTTTCAATATAGTGTCACTTGTGAGTAGATTTAAGATTTTGTCATCTCAGGGGCTCTGCAAATGGTGCCCGAAATCTATTCAGTCTCATCTGGTTTACAGAAGAAACTAGTGCATGCGGAGATTTCTTTCACACGCAGAACTGGTCAGTGAAAAAAAATTGCTCGTCTGCCCTGCTCTGTTGAATAACATTGGTCCAAGTGCCGTCCATTTTTTTTTAAATGACAGCACTCGGACTAAAAATACAGTTGTGTGAATGACCCTTTAAGAGTATAAAATTCGAAAAATTCAAAGATTGAAAAGAGTTAATTTTTCTAATTTTGTTAAAAAATGTTAACAAATCATGATTATCTAAATTTACCGCTACTATAAAGTACCATGTGTCACAAAAAAACAAATGTTAGAATTACTGAGATATATGGAAGCATTCCAAAGTTATTGCCATATAAAGGGTCATCATGGTACAATTGAAAAATGGGACTTGATCACGAACGTCAAATCTTGTTGCATCAGTAAGGGTTTGAAGGATATGGACACTTTCGAATAATTTTTCCTTTTGTCTTAAATATTTATAGTTTGTGCTAAAAACTATTTTTGTAATTGGGTTTCCTTAAAGAGAACCAACCACCAGGATTTTCATATATAAACTAAAGCCAGTGCTATACTGGTGCTATCATGCTGATTCTATACATACCTTTAGTTGTGAGATCGGATGTATACTTTCTGAAATACAGGCAAGTAAAATATGTGAAATGCACAAAGAGGTGCCACGGAATATCTAATAGGTGGGTTGGGTTTTGCTAGTTATTCCTGCCCCTGTCTGCTGCCTGTCTCTGTTATTCCTGGGGGAGGAAGGACTGGGAGAAGGAAGGACAGGCAGCAGACAGGGGCAGGAATAACTAGCAAAACCCAACACACCTATTAGATATTCTGTAGCTGCTATCAATCAATTAACAACACATTTCACAAACTTTACTTGCCTGTATTTCAGAAAGTATACATCCGATCTCACAACTAAAGGCATGTATAGAATCAGCATGATAGCGCCAGTATAGCACTGGTTTGTTATATATGAAAATCCTGGTGGTTGGTCCTCTTTAAAAATGTTGCACCTTTTGACTTTTTCAGGCTCCATCTTTCCCAGGATCAGCTTGTTCTGATGAGAATTTTTGACTCTCTTCTCTGTCTTTTTCCGAGCTTCTATGTGCTTATTCAGAACCACAACAAAGTTGATCATAAATCATATAGGAGCTCAGAAAAAGACAGATAAAGTTACATATTCCAGCTTATTGACAGACTCTTAAAGGCTACTTTACACGCTGCGATATCGGTCCCGATATCGCTAGCGTGGGTACCCGCCCCCATCTGTTGTGCGACACGGGCAAATCGCTGCCCGTGCCGCACAACATCGCGCAGACCCGTCACACATACTTACCTACCCGGCGACGTTGATTTGACCGGCAAACCGCCTTCTTTCTAAGGGGGCAGTCCGTGCGGCGTCACAGCGACGTCACTGAGCGGCCGCCCAATAGAAGCGGAGGGGCGGAGATGAGTGGCCGGAACATCCCGCCAACCTCCTTCCTTCCTCATAGCGGCCGGGAGGCAGGTAAGGAGAGGTTCCTTGTTTCTGCGGCGTCACACATAGCGATGTGTGCTGCCGCAGGAGCGACGAACTACATCGTTACTGTTGCAGTAACGATAATCGAGAATGGACCCCCATGTCACCGATGAGCGATTTTGCACGTTTTTGCAACGGTGCAAAATCGCTCATCGGTGTCACACGCAGCAACATCGCTAATGCGGCCGGATGTGCGTCACCAAACCGTGACCCCAACGACTCCGCATTAGCGATGTCGCAGCGTGTAAAGCCCTCTTAAGGCCCTGTTACACGCAACGACATCGCTAACGAGATATCGCTGGGGTCACGGAATTCGTGACACACATCCGGCCGCGACGTCGTTGCATGTGACACTTACGAGCGACCGCTAACGATCCAAAATACTCACCAAATTGTTAATTGTTGACAAGTCGTTCATTTTCCAAATATCGCTCCTCATTCTGGACGCAGGTTGTTCGTCGTTCCTGAGGCAGCACACACCTCTACGTGTGATACCCCAGGAACGACGAACAACAGCGTTCCTGTGTCCTCCAGCAACGAGGTGGAAGTGTCGATAATGGGGCTGCTCTCCGCCCCTCCGCTTCTATTGGTGGGCCGCTGTGTGACGTTCCTAAGGTATGTGCGTGTGACGCACACTACCGATATTGTCCGCCATGGGCAGCGATTTGCCTGTGACGCACAAATGATGGGGGCGGGTGCAATCGCTAGCGATGTCGCTGCGTGTAAAGCAGCCTGTAGTTAACACATTCTGCAACCTGCATGGAAATTAAGAACTCGAAAAAGCCAAATTGTGCAAAATTTTTAACAAAATTCATTTTCAGCCCAATCAAATTTTGCTACATTACTTTTTACTCTGATGATTGGACTTCTTATTATCTAGCTCCAATCTTTTTTACGATACTGATTCATGTAGTAAAAGTTCCAAACATGTAAAGAAGTAATAATAATTTTATACCTAAGCCTACTTTTTTATTTCCCAGGTGTGATGGGGGAATATGAACCGAAAATTGAGGTCCACTTTCCCAACACTTTTACTGCGGCTAAGGGAACGACTGTTAGAATGGAGTGTTTCGCACTTGGCAAGTAAGTACGCAATTCCGTAAATGAGTTGCAATAATTTATTAGTGTGTGTTAAAATTAATTTGTGTTTGGTCATCTAGCAGTAATTTTTATTTATTCCCGGATTTCGGCTGGTCTCCGGGGTACAGTGAACTGACAATGTATTATGTGTGGTAAGTGTTATAACCCTTATGAGTCACGCGTTCTATTTACATGCCTTTACTTTTGAAAACATTCATTATCTGTTCTGTAAATGTACAAAGTGTTTTATGCCGCTCTTTGTCAACATTACGGATTGTTATATCGGTGCTGCGCCACGGTAAACTGGATATAAACTAAGATTCATGGTTGGTAGATATGTATTTACTGTATATTTGGAAAAACAAGCAGGATTTTTATCACTTGATGGACTGTTTGTCTAGTTCAGAATTTACAAAGCTCCCATCACCGCGTAGCTGCCATTTCGGGTACTGAGTAGAGATGAGCAAATACATTTGAGTGGAATTGTCTTATACATGAATTTTTATAAAATCCATATTCACCAAAATACTGATTTTTAGTAATTCGCTTCCGCGCGGACTTCACAAATTGGCGGCCGCTGGATGCCATTTTCTGAACTGTAAAATGAGGGAAACAAAAATATCTTTATACTCACCTTACCACTCAACTTTCCAACCCCTCAGCTCCTCACCGTCACCCATCAGGTCCTTGTCGCATCTTCCCATCTCCACCACTCGCACTGGTCTTCTTACAGTGAGTAAGGGCGGTATTGCACATGCTCACGGCGCATGCTGGGACGAACGTTTTAGCCGTTTGCACGCTTGCACAGACAGAACCCTTCTGAGCCTCATTAAAGCTAGAAGTCAAAGTTCACTGTGGGAGACCTGGGGATTTGAGTTCGAGCGGCAAGGATCAGAACATGCAACAAGGATCAGATGGGTGAAAGTTGAGTAAAAGAATTTTAGTTTTATTTTTTTACATATTAAGTTTATTATGCTCTGGGGTCTGTAGAGAGGCCCCAGAGTATAATAAGTGACATTAAAGAAGATCGCCACTACTTTTACATTGATGGTCTATCCTTAAAGAAGTTGTCCACTTACCAAAACTGATTTTTTTTTTCTCATAAATCTTGCTATTAGGTGCCTCTCCACACATCTATTATGCTAATCAGCAATATTACCTTTTATCATGCTGTAGCAGCACATCCTCATTGCTGGCTCCAGCTCTGATGGGGTTAATCTCTGTCCTGACTTCCTGGGTTCAGTTCCTACAACTTCCATGATTCTTTGCATGGGCTGTATGACTGTATCTAACACACCCACTCAGATCTCCACCCAAAGACTCCTCCCTGCCGTCTTCCCTGTGTGGAAGCACTGAGAGAAATCACAACAGAGACACTAGAAGCTCCCAGCTCTGCAGAACCAGGGGAAGAAAGCGTCTATGTTCTGCTTGTTCTGATATAGTTCATTGTGTGTGTGTGTGTGTGTGTGTGTGTGTGTGTGTGTGTGTGTGTGTGTGTACAAAAATTATGATTAGCCAGCGCAACATGTGAAAAAAATAAGAATTTGGGGAAAAAAATTGATTGGGTCATGAGATTGCTTTTTCTTCTCTTGCCTAGTCTCTGTGTGTCGTCCGTATCATCCGTGTGGCATGCATTTTGCAGGCTACTTTCACATCAGTGTTTTTTTGCCTGTAGGAAAAAAAACACAAACCGCATATGACCGGATCCTGTGGATCGAATGTGCAACGCATAAAACCGCAATTGTTATTTTACCGGATTCTTCTGGATGCAGCAGGACACAGAATTTATTGGCTGGCACTGGAGTAATGTGAATAGTCTATAATTAAAATTTGTCATTCTTACAGCAAACGATGGGTTATGCAATAGGTCTCCAGCTTAATATGAATAGTCTATAATAAAAATTTCTAACGCTTACAGCAAACGATGTGTTATCCAATTGATGCACACACAAGGTCTCTGGGGAAGGGTTACCGGTCACCAGGCCAGTTTGGGATGTCACAGCGGCCTGGCCCGGTTTCATGACCCCGTCGGTGTCAATAAAAATGGGGATGGGGATGTGTAGTTTGTCTTCGTGACACCACCTGTGGTGTGCGGCCAGTATTAGCCACGCTGTGGGGATTCTTCTCAGGGGTGGATGATAATGTAGCTCAAATGGAACATCTCTCCACAGGCAGAGCTCAGGCCCCAGGGAGGATGTTGAGAGTAGTAGTCACCTACGGTGCAGGGGCGCAATGGTGAGGGTGCCGGTAATGATGGGACGACACGGAGGGCACAGTTCAAGTTCTGTTTACTCACTGAAGTCACTCTGCCCTTGGAGTGCCATGTCCTGCTGTGATAGGCCTCAGACGATCCCGGATACTTTGGAGGTCAAGGCTGGTGTTTCTTCCTGTATGTCTCCTTTTCACGGTTTCCCTCCACCCCAATCCTGTGCGGTGGAACGGGTCCTGGGTGCCTGCTGCACTCCCCGTGAACCCTGGAATCCCCCTTCTGCTTAAGAACCCGGGTTGAGCCTCAAGCTCCAGACCACGGGCCCCTTGCTATTCTTGTCTTTGCTTCCTCGTCCGTTCCTGAGTTCATTCTGGCGTGAACGCTACCAGAAGCTAACGCCTCTGTGTGTCAGTCCTGCTGATTGCTGCGCCTGGAGCTAACTGCTGTGTGAGATGGCTCCTAACTTCCCCAATCAGTGCCCCACCCCCTGGGTTGCTGAACTAGTGGGCAAGAGGTCCCATACCTCTTGATGGCCACCCCAGCATCTACCCTAGCCCAGTGAAAGATCTCCTGTGTTATGTGTTGAATTAGTGTGTTGGTGGTTTACCGGTGATGACCTCCTCCGTATCCGAGATGAATACTGCACCTAGGGTGAGGTGCAGTACCCTGTGGCACCTGAAGCCGCAAGGGCGCCACACAAAAGGTTTGAGAAGCAGAGAAGCCCACCAGGCAAGTATCAAAATCCAACATGGCGCATAAAACTTGGATGATGACTACCATAAGGGAAGAACTTATAGATTGATCCTGAAGTCAAGATAGATGTATAACACCAGGGTCTTTTTCTCATGTGAATTTAATATTTTTTTTTGTATTGATGTTAGGCAGGTGTCCTCCATAATTTCCTCCCTTGTGCCTACAGATCCATAATCTGACATTGATGCAGAACATCACATTTAAACTTTAGAGCCTTTTACTCATAAGAGAAAATACTAAGGGAGCTGAGCTATATTGCAACGATTACTGTCAACGATTGTATCTAACAATTTTGGAAATTCTCTAAGCTACAAGAGCAGCTCATTAATAATCTATGAGACCATAATCCCGAGCAGTCATCACAATCAAGCCTGTAGTTAAATTCTTGCATTAATGTGAGACTGAAAATCATGTTAAACCACTTCATCTTATGTAGGAACCTATGTAAGTAGAATAAAGCGCAGGATATATGTCCGACTTTCTGAAGGCTCCTACAAATTCTGGGCATCGGCTAATAATTATTTCATAATGCTCCGAGTCTCTGGAGCTAAGAGTGAAAATATAGCTTTAGACATGAGCGCAGTTCTGATCACAGAGAACATTTCGCTCTATTTGATTCCGAAGGAAAAGAGCAATACTTCACTTGCCGTCCCTCCCGCATCGAGGTGTTAATAAATGATAACGTTGCTCCGTCTAGATACTTGGCACCTTGTTCTCTTCTGTAATTGACACCTTTCTGCTCAAGAAATTATTTATCGCTATAGTTTGCAAATTCATTTGATATAAATTAGCCTCTACCGTTCCGAACAAAACAATTGACCTCTAGAGATATCACAGATGTATTGGAGTGGTTGTGGGGGCAGATTGGCAATTCCCGCTGTGGTACTGCAAATTCTAAAAATATTCCTCCAATTCAACATTATAGCAGTTTTTACTAATGAAGAGTAAATTGGATCTTTCTATCCGAAGATCTCCATTGAAAAAGTGAAGCAAAAGTCTTAAAGTAAAGTGCTAGAAACTGAGGAATACTTCAGGCGTGTTGGTTAGACCGGATGGCATCACCAGATTTTTTAAGTGCCCCTCTGGCGTATTAAACACCTTTTTCCACTTATCCGCCTCTCTGACCCAGTTCAGATTAGAGCCCCTCTAAAGTGAAGATTAGAGAACTATTTAGCACCGGCAATCTGATCAAATAGGTCAGGAGTGAGTGGCAGGGTATTCAGATCACGAACCGTTATCTGGTTCACAAAGTCCAGGCATGGCCACAGTCCACCATCCTTCTTAACACAGAAGAAACCAGTAGCCACTGGAGATGAGGATGGCCTAATATGCCCTTTAGCCAAACTCTCTATTATATACTCCGTGAGAGCTAATCTCTCAGGGCCAGACAAGTCTAAACTTGGACAGAACGCACTGCGAAGACGATGATCAAGGGATCGAAAGCCTTGAGGATGAAGTAAAAAAAATTGTTTAAAAGAACAGAGAGTCCTCAGTGGTTGATACCTTTTAATGGCTAACTGAAAAGATGGTAATAATTGCAAGCTTTCGAGACTACTCAGGTCTCTTCATCAGGCATGGTATAACACAAAATCTGAAGAGTCACGTATTTATACACAACAGGACTTAGAATAGTGCAGTAAAAAAAAAAAAAAAAAAAAAAAAAAAAAAAAAAAAAAAAAAAAAAAAAAAAAAAAAAAAAATACACAACAGGACTTAGAATAGTGCAGTAAAAAAAAAAAAAAAAAAAAAAAAAAAAAAAAAAAAAAAAAAAAAAAAAAAAAAAAATACACGGTACAAAGATATATTTTACTTGAGGATGAAGAAAATTCTCAAGTTTTTGTGAGATTTTCCTTTATCGGAGTACACTGTACAGAACAGAGGAAGTTCTAAAGCAAAGATCCCAATATACCCACCTTTAAAGAGGTTTATTGAACAGAGATAACACCATTTAGAATTCTGCTATGGGGGTGAACTGATTGCTCCTGGCCTCTTCCAGGTGGACCTACAGCAACCCACCCATATATTACATTTCAGAGTGGCTCGCTATTCTGGCTCATAAGGGAAATCCGTAGCACAGGGGTGTCAAACTGATTTTCACTGAAAGCCACATCAGCATAATGGTTGCCTTCAAAGGGACACTTTCGTAAGCGCTGATGCACACATCTATGAAACACGGTACGAGCACAAATTACAATGCACAGATTCACTGTGGGTCTCCCGATCTGAGCTTGATAGTTTGATATATTTCGATGAGGCTGTCACACTCTGGAGCTGTCCCTGGATGGTAGGGCTGAGAGCACTATCCCTAGGAAGTAGGGCTGAGAGCACTATCATTGGGTAGTAGGGCTGAGAACACTATCCCTGGGTAGTAGGGCTGAGAGCACTATCCCTGGGTAGTAGGGCTGAGAGCACTATCCCTAGGTAGTAAGGCTGAGAGCACTATCCCTGGGTAGTAGGGCTGAGAGCACTATCCCTGGGTAGTAGGGCTGAGAGCACTATCCCTAGGTAGCAGGGCTGAGAGCACTATCCCTGGGTAGTAGGGCTGAGAGCACTATCCCTGGGTAGTAGGGCTGAGAGCACTATCCCTGGGTAGTAGGGCTGAGAGCACTATCCCTAGGTAGTAGGGCTGAGAGCACTATCCCTAGGTAGTAGGGCTGAGAGCACTATCCCTAGGTAGTAGGGCTGAGAGCACTATCCCTGGGTAGTAGGGCTGAGAACACTATCCCTGGGTAGTAGGGCTGAGAGCACTATCCCTGGGTAGTAGGGCTGAGAGCACTATCCCTAGGTAGTAGGGCTGAGAGCACTATCCCTGGGTAGTAGGGCTGAGAGCACTATCCCTGGGTAGTAGAGCTGAGAGCACTATCCCTGGGTAGTAGGGCTGAGAGCACTATCCCTGGGTAGTAGGGCTGAGAGCACTATCCCTGGGTAGTAGGGCTGAGAGCACTATCCCTGAGTAGTAGGGCTGAGAGCACTATCCCTGGGTAGTAGGGCTGAGAGCACTATCCCTGGGTAGTAAGGCTAAGAAAGTTTTTCCTAGGTAGCAGGTTTAAGAGAGCTGTTCCTGTGTACTAGGGTTAAGAACGCTGGCCCTTGGTAATAGGACTAAGAACACTGTCCCTGGGTTGTAGGGCTAAGAGTGCTGTCCCTGGGTTGTAGGGCTAAGAGCGCTGTCCCTGGATTGTAGGGCTAAGAGTGCTGCCCCTGGGGTGTAGGGCTAATAGCGCAGTCCCTGGGTTGTGGTGCTCAGAGCGCTGTCCCTGGGTTGTAGGGCTAAGGGTGCTGTCCCTGGGTAGGTGGGGCTAAGGGCGCTGTCCCTGGTTGTAGGGCTAAAGGTGCTGTCCCTGGGTTGTAGGGCTAAGGGCGCTGTCCCTGGGTTGTAGGGCTAAGGGCGCTGTCCCTCAGTTGTAGGGCTAAGGGTGCTGTCCCTGAGTTGTAGGGCTAAGGGTGCTGTCCCTGGGTTGTAGGGCTAAGGGCGCTGTCCCTGGGTTGTAGGGCTAAGGGCGCTGTCCCTCAGTTGTAGGGCTAAGGGCACTGTCCCTGGGTTGTAGGGTTAAGGGCGCTGTCCATGGGTTGTAGGGCTAAAGGCGCTGTCCCTGGGTTGTAAGGCTAAGAGCACTGTCCCTGGGTAATGGAACTAAGAGCGCTGTCCCATGTAGTAGGGCTAAGAGCACTGTCCCTGGATAGTAGGGATAAAAGGTGGGTGACTGCAGTCACTGTGTGCCCTTTTGTGCTGGCTGACTGGGTTCACTCAGTTACAAAGATGGCACCAGCTCCTTGTGCTGGCTCAGTCCACCCCCTCTGCTAAGCATTGGCTATGTTGACATATAACACAGTGAGTACTTAGCTAGCCAAATCCAGCGGGTCTGTCTGAAACTCATTTTAGGAAATTCACTCATCTCTAATTACAATGCACCAATCATTCACTTCACTAGACCACCAGAAATGGTATTAACTGCTTTCACTACCCCAGACCATCAATATGTCACCAATATCCTCTTTTATGCTCATGAACACGGATGTAACTATTAACACATTCGCTACAACAGGTCACAAGTGACGTCTTCATTTATCTTTGAACTACCCTAGACTACCAGGGACGTTATGAATTTTAATCTGTTTTACAAAATATGGTGTGAAGCAGCTCCTGAGTATGGTCTCATTTGTATATTTGCTTCGTGGTCTATGTACAGTGGGTATGAAAAGTATTCAGACCCCTTTACATTTTTCACTCTCTGTTTCATTGAAGCCATTTGGTAAACTTAAAAAAGTTCATTTTTTTTCTCATTAATGTACACTCAATGTACACAAGATGGGGTGCACCATCTTGACAGAAAACCCCCCCAGAAATGTACAAATTTTTGCAAATTTTCTAAACAAGAAAAACTGAAATATCACATGGTCATAAGTATACAGACACTCATATGTAAGTCACATGCTGTCCATTTCCTTGTGATCCTCTTTGAGATGGTTCTACTCATTCATTGGAGTCCAGCTCTCTTTAATTAAACTGATAGGACTTGATTTGGAAAGGCGCACACCTCTCTATATAAGACCTCACAGCTCACAGTGTATGTCAATAATATCAGGAAAGAGCAAAGTCCTGCACTACACATGCACACATATCACACCATGGGCTCACTCCTCAATGGGAAAACACGGTACCAGCTGTCAGATGTGGAATCCGGCTCAGTGTGCAGGTCGAAACAGGAACAGAAAGTCCCAATGGTACCAAGGAAGAAGAATACGACCGCACCAACTGTAATTTTTCATCCGGTGAATCTTTATTCCATATTAAAGGTGTGCACTGCAGGCGGGTGGAGGAGACCTGGATGCGGCCCCTCGCTGCGGACAAGTGTATGTCAGACCAAATGAGAATCATGAGGTCAAAGGGATGGCACAAGGAGCTCAGAGACAGAATTGTGGCAAGGCACAGATCTGGCCATGGTTAAAATTGAATTTCTGCAGTACTCAAATCTCCTAAGAGCACAGTGGACACCAAAATCCTTAAATGGAAGAAGTTTGGGATCACCAGAACTCTTCCTAGCCCTGTCCATCCAGCCAAACTGAGCAATTGTAGGAGAAGAGCCTTGGTGAGAGAGGTAAAGAACCCCAAGATCACTGTGAATGAGCTCCAAAGATGCAGAAGGGAGATGGGAGAAAGTTCCACAAAGTCAACTATCACTGCAGCCCATCCACCAGTCGGGCCTTTATGGTAGAGTGGCCGACGGAAGCCTCTCCTCAGTGCAAGACATATTAAAGCCGCAGAGAGTTTCCAAAGAGCACGTGAAGGACTCCCAGACCATGAGAAATAAGATTCTCTGGTCTGATGAGACGAAGATAGAACTTTTTAGTGATAATTCTAAGCGGTATGTGTGGAGAAAACCAGGCACTGCTCATCACCTGCCCAACACAATCCCAACAGTGAAACATGGTGGTGGCAGCATCATGCTATGGGAATGTTTTTCAGCTGCAGGGACAGGACGACTGGGTGCAATTGAAGGAAAGATGAATGCATCCAAGTACAGAGATATCCTGGAAGAAAACCTCTTCCAGAGTGCTATGGACCTCATACTTGGCCAAAGGTTCACCTTCCAACAAGAGAATGACCCTAAGCACACAGCTAAAATAATAAAGGAATAGCTTCAGAACAACTATGTGACCATTCTTGACTGGCCCAGCCAGAGCCCTGACCTAAACCCAATTGAGCATCTCTGGAGAGACCTGAAAATGGCTGTCCACCAACGTTCACCATCCAACCTGACGGAAGTGGAGAGGATCTGCAAGGAAGAATGGCCGAGGATCCCCAAATCCAGGGGTGAAAAACTTGTTGCATCATTCCCAAGAAGAATCATTGCTGTACTAGCTCAAAAGGAGGGTGCATCTACTCAATACTGAGCAAAGGGGCTGAATACTTATGAACATGTGATATTTCAGTTTTTCTTGTTTAAAAAATTTGCAAAAATTTCTACATTTCTGTTTTTTTCTGACAAGCTGGGGGATGGTGTGCAGAGTGTACATTAATGAGGAAAAAATGAACTTTTTTGAATTTACCAAATGGCTGCAATGAAACAAAGAGTGAACAATTTAAAGGGGTCTGAATACTTTCTGTACCCACTGTATGATACTGGCCATAACTTGTATTTTGCATGACTTCGTTCCATTTCTAGATTTAATGGGGGCCAAGGACTGTACGGCCAGTTTAACCTCATTACAATTTACATATCTTTAACCTATGTTAGTCATTAAAGTTTTTGACCTCTCAATTTATAAATGTCTATTTTTGTGGTTTATTACAAACAAAAAAAATTGTGTCCTTAAAATATTGTTATTGGCGGAGCCGAAATCACCCAGGATCGGAATAATTAGAGATCAGAAAGTTTAACGTTGCTTTGAGGAGGTGATTAATAAATGGTAGAAAAGGTTAATTAGGAATTTAGAAAAGCGGCTAATGGAGGGAATGTTCGAGACTCTGGAGAAAGTATCATGAATACTGACAGAGACGAGGATGGGACCTGCTCTATTAATCTTGGCAGCTGAAGGAATTAACGCTCCAGAGAAGCCGGTGCATTTAAATAAAGCGCTGGCCGGCACCGGAATTTGTGTGGTGCCTACAAAGAAGAAGGAAAGTCAACTTCAAATTGTGGATCTGCAAACGTTTTTGCATTATATTAAGGAAAGTTATATTTTTCCGATATGCAACTGTGTCTGGACTAGGCATTGCACCAACATAATAAGTAGCATTTATAAACCTTGATGTGGGTCTAGCGATATGTGGATGGTGATTTGTATATATTTTTGGATGGTTTGTGAACAAATTGATATGCACATATATTGATGAATAATTTAAATAAGGCAGGACACAATGAGGTTGTGCATATTGCACTTTTCTTGCAGTTTTTGGAATATATGGATATGCATTTATGTGCTTACTTTATCTACTTAATCTACGCATGCTGTACCCTCCTTGTGTCCATGTCCGGATGAAGTATGTACCGTTTGTGCATGTCTCTATGGTTGTACACCGATCCCTGTGGTGTATCTTCTCCCGTGTCGGGTTGCTGCTGCTGCGCGTGCGTGCGGGGCGGGACTTCCGGGTGTCGGCGCCCGGCGGCCTCAGTGATCCCAGTGCGCATGTCCAATGACGTCATGGAGGGAATTCCCTCTGACGTGCGCTCTGGGAGTGAGGGCCGCCGCGCGCTGACGCAATTTCCGGGACTCTCGTCCTGCGCGCATGCGCCGTCTATGCGGCGCCGTAACACGTGGAGTACCTCACCATTAATGCATGGGAATATAAAATGGGGAGTATTATGAGTGGCACATTCACCTGCCTGCACCCCGCTGAGGAAGCATTTGGCGATAACGCGCGTCCGGGAGAAAGGTTGCCCACTCACTCATTCTGGGACTGCCAGCTTATACCCTCTTCTTTTACACCATGGGTAAGTTATGAACTATTTGTCTCTATGTTAGATTAAGTGTTCCCATGGTGTGCCTCCATTACAAGCTCACTTGAGTCAGTATTTATCACTTAGGCTATGGAGTAATGATGGGTTATTGTGGCTAGTCTCCCAGATGGGTGGGTGTATTTTCAATCCACCTACCTCATTATTTGACTTTATGGAAAATACATTTTTTATATTGTATGTTTATTCTTTAATAAAATTAGATTTTATATTGGAATTAGTCTCCTCAAGTGTGTTCACACTAAGCATCCAGTCGTTTGGGAGTATATTCTATGTTACTGTCCATACAGGGGAATGTGATTATTTTCACTATGTTAAAATCATATAAATTAACTTTCCCCTTTTTGTCTATGACCTATTTGATAGTGTTCATTTCTGTGTTTTTCACAGCTTTTTCTGGTAAAGACATGGATTATAAGGCCCGAGATAGTTCGTGGCTTACCTTACTTAATGAGGTTTTTAAGGAGGATTCGTTGGGGAGTGGTGTTGAGAGCCACAAAGACCTTACAGTACATATCAAAAATTTAAAACAACTACTTCACCGTAGGACGAGAAGATGGTGGAACAAAGGGTTTTTAGAGCAATATATTACTAAGGGGTTAATCCCCCGTGGCCTGCGCATTCAGGTGTTTCCATCATTCCTGATTGATAAAGAATGGTTCAAGGATAGATGGGAGGAGTGTGCTAACCAATGCTCTGTGAAATTCATGGAACTGTTGATTAAGTTGAATGGCGAAACCTTAAATGAGATGGAGAAGGAAATTGAGTCTTTACAAGAATTAATAAGAAAGGAACTCCCAGCTGCTGAGTTACAGAAGCTGAACTCTGAATTGGAGGCGGAGTTTGTGAAATGGGAGAATGAATTAAAAACCACCAAAAGTAAGAAATTTCAGAGGGATCTTACTGATCTCCAGTTAAACCAAGTATATAGGTGGAACAAAAAGAAATTACCACAACGTGGCTTTTCTAGAACAAGGTCCTTCTCTATCTCCTCTGTAACATCTGGTGAGGAATCTGAAGCTGATGGCGCTAAGGGTGGCCCCGGAACATCTTACCGTCAGAAGTGGGACAAGCCAGGACTATCTAGAAATTATAAGGGAAAACCCTCCATCAAGCGGAAGGAAATTTCCCCGAATAGCGGCCAGGACACCAAAAGAAAACAGAATAATTTGGAGGTAATCAATTTGTCCCCTCATAACCTCTCAGACGCACAGTGTCAGGTTTTGAAATTGGGTTTAACCTTTGTCCCGAATAACACGTTTGACTACTTTACATCCGTCAAAGATCTATATTTATTTTCACGGAAAATAGTCTTGAGGAGGTTACATCAGAAACGAGATACTCCTGATGCATCTTTGTCCATGACTGAACAGGAGACATTAAGAGATCTGGAGGATTTGCTCAGGGAGCAGGACACTGACTCTCTGAGCGGGTTCCCCGGACAACTCCTTCCAAGATCAACCACATTCCCGCCTCTGTCCATTTGTCCTCAGGTGGAAATTTTCACCAAGTTGGTACTTGAGGACTTTAAGACCATCCAAAAGTTCTCTAGAAATGATAATTTAACCAAAGCTCAGAGGACGGCAATTAAAGAACTAAAAGACATGAAAGATATTGTGATCAAAAGTGCCGATAAGGGCGGGAATGTGGTTGTCTGGCCGACCATTAAATATGAACGTGAGGCATTCTGGCAATTAAACGATAAAAACACATACCTGAGACTGGACAGTAATCCAACTCTTGCCTTTAATATCGAACTGCAGGAGATACTTGATCGAGCATGCCGTGACGGAGTTATCCCCAAAAAGGTTATGGATGGCTTAATTGTCAAGCACCCCAAGACCCCAACATTCTACCTGTTGCCTAAAGTTCATAAAGATGCCACCAATCCCCCTGGGCGTCCTATCGTCTCGGGGATTGGTGGCATCTGTGACCCCATATGTAAGTTCGTGGATCATTATCTGAAGCCTCTGGTCCATGACCTACCATCTTATGTGAGAGATACTACCGATGTACTAACTAAAATGGAGGGCCTCCACATCGACCAAGATATGTGGATGGTGACGGCTGATGTGGAGTCCCTCTATACGTGCATTTCTCACAGGGATGGGCTAGAGGCGACCCGACTGTTCCTCGAGGGGAGCGGATGGGGTGGCGCTGTTCGTGGACTGATCACCGATCTTCTTGAATTCGCCCTGACGCACAATGTGTTTGTCTTTAAAGATAGATTTTATCTGCAAAGACGTGGCACCGCCATGGGGGCAGCATGCGCACCATCTTATGCCAATCTATTTTTAGGCATGTGGGAACGGGAACTTTTTCATGATAACATCTTATTTTCCAACCACGTTGTCCTATGGCTAAGATATATAGATGATGTGCTGTTCCTGTGGCAGGGTGCCAGGTCTGAGCTTGATGAATTCATGAATGATCTAAATAAGAACAATCTAAATATTAGACTCACACATTGTGCGCATCAGAGGCGGATGGAATTTTTGGACATACTGTTTGAAGTAGGTGAGGATGGTGTAGTGCAGACGGATATTCATAGGAAAGACACCTCCGTGAATTCTTTTCTGCACGCAACATCGGCACATACCCGGTCCACGATTAAAGCTGTCCCCACGGGACAATTCCTGAGGGCCAGAAGGGTTTGTTCCACGGATGAAAAATTCGAGGCACAGGCAGAGGATTTGAGAGAACGCTTTCTGCAAAGGGGGTATAGCAGACGTAACATCAAGAAAAGTTATTTAAGAGCCCAGCATACCCGGAGGGAGCATCTCCTCTTTAAGGCGACTCCCCGGGCGGGTCCTGAAAATGTGTTGAGGTTTATCTCCACATTTAATGGTAGATGGGAACAGATGAGGGAGTCTCTGTCCAGGCATTGGTCAGTCTTGCAGACTGATCCGTGTCTGGCGGAGATTATCCCAAAGTCACCCTTAATGACATCTCGAAGGGGGAGAAACCTTAAGGACATATTGGTGGACAGCCACTATGTAGCAAGATCAGTCAACCCCTTTACGACCTCTGGGGTTGCCACAGTGAAGGGTGGATGCTTCCCTTGCGGGGAATGTTTGGCTTGTGGGGAAAAGAACATCATTAGAGAGGTTGGATTTAATTCCGCCGACGGCAAAAAAACATTTAAAATTTCTAAACGTATCTCCTGCAGTAGCATGTATGTCATTTATTTGGCAATCTGTCCATGTCAAAAGATGTACGTGGGTCTTACGTCACGTCAGTTTCGGACGAGGATTAGGGAACACGTCCGGGACATCCGTAATTCTAAACAATGTCTGGACGTATCACTCCTCAGGACTATTCCGCGACACTTTCATATGTATCATAATTGTGATCCATCGGGACTTAAGGTTAGGGGGATAGATGTCCTGCATGGTGGCATCAGGGGAGGCGATTTAAAGAGGAAGCTGGCCCAAATGGAGTGCCGGTGGATAGTCACTCTTGGTACTATGGCCCCCATGGGGCTCAATGAGAAACTTAGTTTTTCTCCCTTCCTCTGAGCCCTCCATTGGGACTGCCTCTTTGTGACCTCTAGTTTGATGGGGACGCCCTTATGGTTCTACCTCTGTTTAAAGTAGTTTATGATATAACAACTATCATGAGAAAAAATATGGAAATGATTTATTATGACAAGGAGAAGTTATTGGTGTGCTCTCTGTACTGTGGTCTAATTTGCTCGCTTTTAATTGTGCCTGTTTTTAATTTTATGTTTTGTCATTTTAATAGTAATTTCCATATACATCTCCTCCATTTATATGATGAACACATTGGTGACGGAATTATGCGGAGATCGGTGCATAAGAAGATGCATATATGCATTTTTTCTTCATCTACAATCGTTGATCGAATCATTATGGTTGATTGGAAGTTTGGATCATATCGAACAGATGAAACATGGAGACATAGTCTTTTGATTCTATGTTATTATGTCATTTTTTGATGAGAGGTTCTCTGTTTATACATCTGAGCATTTATAAACCTTGATGTGGGTCTAGCGATATGTGGATGGTGATTTGTATATATTTTTGGATGGTTTGTGAACAAATTGATATGCACATATATTGATGAATAATTTAAATAAGGCAGGACACAATGAGGTTGTGCATATTGCACTTTTCTTGCAGTTTTTGGAATATATGGATATGCATTTATGTGCTTACTTTATCTACTTAATCTACGCATGCTGTACCCTCCTTGTGTCCATGTCCGGATGAAGTATGTACCGTTTGTGCATGTCTCTATGGTTGTACACCGATCCCTGTGGTGTATCTTCTCCCGTGTCGGGTTGCTGCTGCTGCGCGTGCGTGCGGGGCGGGACTTCCGGGTGTCGGCGCCCGGCGGATTCAGTGATCCCAGTGCGCATGTCCAATGACGTCATGGAGGGAATTCCCTCTGACGTGCGCTCTGGGAGTGAGGGCCGCCGCGCGCTGACGCAATTTCCGGGACTCTCGTCCTGCGCGCATGCGCCGTCTATGCGGCGCCGTAACACGTGGAGTACCTCACCATTAATGCATGGGAATATAAAATGGGGAGTATTATGAGTGGCACATTCACCTGCCTGCACCCCGCTGAGGAAGCATTTGGCGATAACGCGCGTCCGGGAGAAAGGTTGCCCACTCACTCATTCTGGGACTGCCAGCTTATACCCTCTTCTTTTACACCATGGGTAAGTTATGAACTATTTGTCTCTATGTTAGATTAAGTGTTCCCATGGTGTGCCTCCATTACAAGCTCACTTGAGTCAGTATTTATCACTTAGGCTATGGAGTAATGATGGGTTATTGTGGCTAGTCTCCCAGATGGGTGGGTGTATTTTCAATCCACCTACCTCATTATTTGACTTTATGGAAAATACATTTTTTATATTGTATGTTTATTCTTTAATAAAATTAGATTTTATATTGGAATTAGTCTCCTCAAGTGTGTTCACACTAAGCATCCAGTCGTTTGGGAGTATATTCTATGTTACTGTCCATACAGGGGAATGTGATTATTTTCACTATGTTAAAATCATATAAATTAACTTTCCCCTTTTTGTCTATGACCTATTTGATAACATAATAAGTAGCGTTGCCATCTAGCTATACACAGTAATGGAGGACCCCGATCAGAGCTATAATTGTGTCAGGTGCAATATGGACCCAGAGCCACGAGCAGTTCTGGGTGTATATTGCTAATCCCTGCCTAACCGTCCCTGTATATAGTAGCATAGACGAAGAGATCTTTAGAAAAAGTATTTATAAAGATCCTTTATGATATGCTAATGAGGCCAAGGACTAGTCACAAGAGTGTTATTTCCCTCGACTAGTCTACCCTCGTAGCATGTTAGCACGTGCCATAGGGATGTGATAATAGGCTATTCAATACCCAGCCTCATCAGCGGTGATGCTCGTATCTGTGTCCACTGTCTCCACCTCAGACACCGGGTTTAGGCTTGTTTAGGCTGAGTGCACATGATCAGAAGTTCTGACACTTCCGGTCCTACGCACTAGACCTCTCTGTAGCTGGGACTGTCCGATAGAGCGCCCTGCTCCGCTCCAATCACCCTTCACCACTACAGCACATGGCTAATTTGCATGCGCCGCCCCTTCGCATACAAATTAGTCATGTCTGATAGTGAAGCGACACTGCGGGGCCCCTCTGCTGCTTCTGTGACTGGGGCCTGGTGAAGAGAAGGGGCCCGTCCTGCCTGAGGCTAAAGATAAGTATTTACCCCGGGCCTGGCCGGGCCCCCTCTCTTCACCGGGCCCCCTACACCAGGCACAGTAGTAATGCCCTGATGGCGGCCCTGCTGGGACATATACACCCGGCTTCATAGTGCGCATGACAGGATAAACAAAAAAAGAAGAGAAATCAGCACGACATCCAATGGATAAAAATCTCCTTTTTGCTTTATTAATCCATGATAAAAATGGGGTTTAAAATACAGACGCGTTTTGGAATATGCTTTCTTATTCACAATCCTATATTTTTATCCATTGGATGTCGTGCTGGATTCTCTTCTTTTTTTGTTTATCCTAGTGTCAAGGCCGTGATCCATTTTCCTTGCACCATCTTTGGACTTCAAATATACTGGTGAGCTGGAATTGAGAGTTTACTCTCTTTTTGATATTTGTGCATGACAGGAAGTGGCGGGACTTCTGATCATGCGCACTGACCCTAAACCCAGCATAGGAGGCAGTGACAACAGACACAGGTGTGCGCATCTCCACTGATGAGGCTGGGCATTGAATAGCATGTTAGCACGCCCCTGTGGGCGGACTAGTCAAGGGATATAACGCCCTTGTGACTAGTCCCTGCGCTCATTAGCATATTATAAAGGATCTTTAGAAATACTTTTTCTACGCAGATACCAAACATGTATATATTTTTTTAGAAAACAAAAATTCAGAAATTTGTGAAAAAAAACCCCTTTTTTTCCTTCTGTCACTATTTTCTGAGGCTCGTAATGTTTTTAATTTTTAATGAATTGTCATTATTCTTTTTTGATCCGGGACTGTGTGAGGGCTCATCTTTTGCACCCTGAGCTGATATTGTTACTGTTGCCATTTTGGGGTAGATATCATTTTTTGATCACCTTTTATTGCATTTTGTTGCATTTTATTGCAATGGGGTGGCCAAAAAAAACCCTAATTTTGGCATCTCGATTTCTTTTCTCATTACATCATTTACGGATCGGATTAATTTGTTACATTTTGATAGATTGGACTCTTATGAACATAATGATACCAAATACACGTGATTTTTCTTTTCTTTATTTGCTTTATTTTTAATGGGGCAAATGAGAGGTGATTAGAACTTTTCTACATTTCTACATTTTTTTTTCATATTATTAGAAACTTTTTTTTCCACTTTTAACTGTATTTGTTAGCTACCTTAAAGGACGTGAACCTGCAAATGTCTGATCACTTGCAATATGCATAGCAGTGCATCAGCCCTGCTATATATAGCAAAACTCGAAGCCTCCTATAAGCTGGCTATGACAAGCATGGAGGTCTTTAACAGACCCACAGCTGTTTTGGCACATCATCGACACCCTGCAATCACATCACGGGTGCACCGATATTGGCATTGGAAATTAACATGTACAAATCACACAAGGGGTGAATGTGCAGTTCATGGTTGTCAGCACTATTCCATGGGCTGAGGTGTCCACCACCGCAAATGAGTAGTTCTGGATGGCGGCAGCACCAACACCTGATCGGCTGGAATGCTGGATGTTACACTCCCGCAGATCATATGTGACGCCCTGGGCAAGCCAGGGGTCACAGGTCACAACACCACACGCACCCCACATTTCCTGCAGGAACACCAAGGTCAGAACACAAATCCTTGTTGCCTTCCTCCAGGAGCTGATGTTCACACCAGGGGGTGGGCCAGGCGGTTGGCTCCGCCCACCGAGGAGTTCACAGTCCTGGAGGCGGGAAAACCAGGCAGTTAGAGTTAAGAGGAGTTAGAGTTAAGAGGAGTTAGAGTTAAGAAGAGTTAGAGAGTAGAAGTGAAGTGGTAAAGGAGCAAGAGAAAGGAGTGAAAGCAGTGAGAGAAGAAAAGTGACAGTTTGGAAGCCTGAAGTTGGTCCGGGTGTGTGCCCCGGACTGAGAGACAGCAAGGTTGACAGACGGCGGTGACCGTCTGCAGGAGAGGCTGATCAGAGGTTACCGAAAGGACCGTAGACGGGTGGTGGCCCGGCGGTACCGGAGCGGTATACAAAGAGAGGCCAGCACCATTGGCAGGGGCCTTTCGGATCCCAGCAAGGCTAGG
Organism: Anomaloglossus baeobatrachus; assembly: GCF_048569485.1. Lineage (NCBI taxonomy): Eukaryota > Metazoa > Chordata > Amphibia > Anura > Aromobatidae > Anomaloglossus > Anomaloglossus baeobatrachus. Next base: position 752,848,367 of record NC_134354.1, on the reverse strand, counting down.
AGTCGCCATAATTTGCCAAATCCGTCAGTGAAGGGGACCTCCGGGTCTCCCAGCAGCAAAGTCCCAATTGAAGGCAACAGTCCGACCGTGAAGGGGAGACACCGCCTCCTCCAAGGCACCAGTTTCCCAGGGCCAGCGCCTGCGGGCAAGAGAGGGGCTCCTCCAGCTCATATCCAAGCTGGGGAGCGGGTTACCGGTGGGAATCCATCGCTACCAAAGAACCGTACTTAGGTGCAGAGAAGTGACCGTCACCGCTAACTGCAGGGAACATCAGCACCGTAGCCGTCCGAGGGACCCGTCCAACCAGCCGTTTGTTTACCGTGAACTGTGTCATCATCCTTGGCTGAGTGAGTACCTTCGTGCCGTGCGGCACAGCGCTGCCCCTGCGTCCCTGCACCTCCACAGGCCCCATAACCCGCCTGTCCACCATCCTGACCTCCCCGTCATCGGGCCCCGGGACTACCAAAACCTCTACCCATGGAGGGGTAAACCAACATCTAGCTGCTCCATATCACCACTCCCGGGATCCCCAGACAGAGCAGCGGTGGTGCCCACACGATCACCAAAGCCGTGGATGGCGTCACAGACAATAAACTATCCCAAAAACCAAACCCCTTTCACTCACGGGCGAGGAGCGCCGCTCGAGTCCCCGGGATCCGGCCCATCGCTCGAGCCACCGAGCAGCAGCAGGCCGCAGCAGCAGCGGCAGCCGGACCCGAGCAGCGGGAGAGCGCAGCGTCCCCTCCTCCGCCCGCGACACATACATTGTGGGCCTATCCTAAAGGCCGGTTCACACACAGCGACATCGCTGATCGCACCCACCCCTGTGGTTTGTGCATCACGGGCAAATCGCTGCCCGTGGCGCACAATATCGCTAGGAGTCGTCACACTACTTACCTTCCTGGCGACGTCGCTGTGGCCGGCGAAGAGCCTCTTTTCTAAGTGGGCAGTTCATGCGGCGTCACAGCGACGTCACACAGCAGGCGTCCAATAGAAGCGTGGGGGCGGAGAGCAGCCGCAGGAAAGTCACGCCCACCTCGTTGCCGGAGGACGCAGGTACGGTGTTGTTTGTCATTCCTGAGGTGTCACACGTAGCGATGTGTGCTGCCTCAGGAACGACGAACAACCTGCGTCCTGCACCAGCAACGATTTTATGGAAATGAATAACGTGTCAACGATAAGGTGAGTATTTTTGATCGTTAGCGGTGGCTCGTACGTGTCACACGCAACGACGTCGCTAACGAGGCCGTATGTGCATCACGAATTCCGTGACCCCCAACGACATCTCATTAGCGATGTCGTTGCGTGTAAACCGGCCTTATGGACAGGTCATCACTCTTAATGTCCCGCACAACCTTTTTTACTGAATTTTCTTTCAGTTGACTTGCGCCAGCTTAAGTACAATACATCAGTCAGACACTGAAGTACATATGTGTCATAATTCGTGATGAGCGAGCACTGTCATGTTTGGGTGCTGAGTACTCATAATGAGCAGATAATGCTTAGATGGATGTTACTCAAGTACCTGAGTATAATGGAAGTCAACAGGGAACTTAAGTATTTTTCTGGGAAATCTGCCAGAAAAATGCTTGAGTCCCCCTTGCCTTCCATTATACTCAATTATTTGAGTCACGCCCATCCAAGTATCCAACAGCTCTTGAAGGGAACCTGTCATCAGAATTGTCCCCTATAACCTGCAGCCACGACCAGTAAGCTCTTATATGCAGCATTCTTTAAGGCCCCCTTCACACGTCCGTCAAACATGTGCGAGTTTTGTCCGTCCCGTATATACCGGAGACACGGACAAACGTGCACCAATGTTATTTAATGTTTGAGGACACATGCGTTTTTCATTAAGGTCCGTGTGTCCGTGTGCGTGCTACGTTTGTGTCTCCGTTTTGCATGGATGCATGTCCGTTTTCAGCACGCAGGATGCATGTCCGTTTTCAGCACGCAACACGCACGCACGGACCCAATGAAAGTCAATGGGTCTGTGCGCACGCCCGAGTGACACGGACGCATCTTTGTATGCTCCGTGTATGTTTTGTGCTTTTTTCATGTGATGTCAGTCTTTTTTCTTTTTCTGTTTCGTTCTCTCCCTCAGTCCGTCAGTCGGTCGGTCTCTCTCTATGTCTGTCGGTCGGTCTCTCTGTCTTATCTGTCCCTCTCGCTGTCTGTCGGTCAGTTCCCCCCCTCTCTCATACTTACCATTCCCCGATCTCTGGCGCGGCGCTGCACTGCTGTTCTCTAAACTCCGGCGGCTTTTCCTCTTTTGAAAAAGCCGGACGCTCATTTATCAATCTCGTATTCCCTGCTTTCCCCGCCCACCGGCAAATATGATTGGTTGCAGTGAGACACGCCCACACGCTGAGTGACAGCTGTCTAACTGCAACCAATCACAGCCGCCGGTGGGCGTGTCACTATGGAGCAGAGAAATAAATGAATAAATAATTAAAAAAAAACAGCATGCGGTCCCCCCAATTTTAATACCAGCCAGATAAAGCCACACGGCTGAAGGCTGGTATTCTCAGGATGGGGAGCTCCACGTTATGCAGACGCCTAGAATTGCCGCATACATTAGATGCGACAGTTCTGGGACAGTACCCGGCTCTTCCCGATTTGCCCTGGTGCGTTGACAATCGGGGTAATAAGGAGTTAATCGGGAAGAGCCGGGTAGAGTCCCAGAACAGGCGCATCTATTGTATGCGGCCATTCTGGGCGGCTGCTGGCTGATATTGTTAGGCTGGAGGGCTCCCCATAACGTGGAGCTCCCCATCCTGAGAATACCAGCCTTCAGCCGTGTGACTTTACCCTGGCTGGTATCAAAATGGGGGGACCGCACGTCGGTTTTTTTAAATTATTATTTTTTTTTTCACTGCACAGTATAGTCCCGCCCCCCGGCGGCTGTGATTGGTTGCAGTGAGACAGCTGTCAATCAGCGTGGGGGCGTGTCTAACTGCAACCAATCATAGGCGCCGGTGGGCGGGGAAAGCAGGGAATACGAGATTGTTTAATGAGCGGCTGGCTTTTTCAAAAGAGTAAAAGCAGCCGGAGTTTAGAGAATAGCCGTTCAGCACCGCGCCGGTGATCGGGAACGGTGAGTATGAGAGAGGGGTACTCCATTCAGTCACCCTGGTGATTAGTGGTCACGGGTGAGTCCTTCACGGGTGATCGCTAATCAGGACGCGACACAGACAGAGCCGCGGTATGACAATGAAGTCGGGTGAAGTTCACCCCAGTTCATTCTCTACGTGCGACTCTGTCTGCTGTCAGCGGGTATGTATCTACGACATTGTGCATCACAAACACGCATAAATTCACACGGACAACACATACACATCTGTTATTTCTCTCACGCATAAACGGACAACCAACACGCACACACGGCTAGCATACGGCATTCACACAGATGGCACACAGACACAAAAAAAGGACACAAAAACGGAAAACGGACCCGAAAAACGGACGTAACACACGTGCGTGTTTTTTCACGGATGTGTGAAGGGAGCCTAATACTGTATATGAGAGCCCAGACCGCTCTATATAACATAAAACAAGCTTTTACTATACTCATCTGCGGGGCGGTCCGGTCTGATGGGTGTCACTGATCTTGGTCCGGTGCCTCCTCTCTTCCTTCAATCTCTGTCCTCCTTCCTAGCTCCGTGTGGATGACGTGTCCTATGCTATCCACACAGAGTCCTCCATTGTGCTGCTGCTCACGTGAACTTCTGTCTGCCCTGCTGAGATCAAATCAAAGTATTGCTGTGCACATGCGCAGGCGATCTTTGTCCTCACACCATGCCTACGCATTACAGTACTTTGCTCTGCCCTCAGCAGGGCAGAGAGAAGTGCATGTGCGCAGGACCACAATGGCAGCCTCTGTGTGGATGATGTAGGATGTGTCATTCACACGGAGCTGGGTAGGAGGTCAATGATGAAAAGAAGAGAGGAGGCACCGGACTGAGACCAGCGATGCCCATCAGACCGGACCCCCCCTAGGTGAGTATAATAAAAGATTTTTTTTTTTATTTTATACAGAGCAGCCTGGGCTCTTATATACAATATTCTAGAATGCTGTATGTAAGAGTTTTCTGGTGGTGGTCATAGCTTATAGGGGACAAATCTGGTGACAGGTTCCCTTTAACAAGTACCAAGCATGCGAACATGGTAGTGCCCGATCTTCACTAGTTACAAGTACAGAGCACCCGAGCATGGTAGTGCCTGCTCATCACTATTTATGAATACCAAGCACCCGAGCATGGTAGTGCTCGCTCATCACTAGTTATGAGTACAGAGCACCCGAGCATGGTAGTGCCCGCTTATCATTACTTATGAGTACTGAGCACCCAAGCATGGTAGTGCCCGCTCATCACTAGTTACGAGTACCGAGCACCCGAGCATAGTAGTGCCCGCTTATCATTACTTATGAGTACCGAGCATCTGAGCATGGTAGTGCCCGCTCATCACTAGTTACGAGTACCGAGCACCCGAGCATGGTAGTGCTCACTCATCACTACTTATGAATACCATGCACCTGATCATGGTAGTGCCCGCTCATCAATAGTTACGAGTCCTGAGCACCCGAGCATAGTAGTGCCCGCTCATCACTAGTTATGAGTACTGAGCACCCGAGCATGGTAGTGCCCGCTTATCATTACTTATGAGTACTGAGCACCCAAGCATGGTAGTGCCCGCTCATCACTAGTTACGAGTACCGAGCACCCGAGCATAGTAGTGCCCGCTTATCATTACTTATGAGTACTGAGCACCCAAGCATGGTAGTGCCTGCTCATCACTAGTTACGAGTACCGAGCATCTGAGCATGGTAGTGCCCGCTCATCACTAGTTACGAGTACCGAGCACCCGAGCATGGTAGTGCTCACTCATCACTACTTATGAATACCATGCACCTGACCATGGTAGTGCCCGCTCATCACTAGTTACGAGTACGGAGCACCCGAACATGGTAGTGCCCGCTCATCACTAGTTACGAGTACGGAGCACCCAAACATGGTAGTGCTCACTCATCACTAGTTACGAGTACCGAGCACCCGAGCATGGTAGTGCCCGCTCATCACTAGTTACGAGTACAGAGCATCCGAACATGGTAGTGCTCACTCATCACTAGTTACGAGTGCAGAGCATCCGAACATGGTAGTGCTCACTCATCACTAGTTACGAGTACCGAGCACCCAAGCATGGTAGTGCCCGCTCATCACTAGTTACGAGTACAGAGCATCCGAACATGGTAGTGCTCACTCATCACTAGTTACAAGTACCGAGCACCCGAGCATGGTAGTGCCCGCTCATCACTAGTTACAACTACTGAGCACTCGAGCATGGTAGTGCCCGCTCATCACTAGTTGCTAGTACTGAGCACCCGAGCATGGTAGTGCTCACTCATCACTAGTTACAAGTACCGAGCACCCGAGCATGGTAGTGCCCGCTCATCACTAGTTACAAGTACTGAGCACTCGAGCATGGTAGTGCCCGCTCATCACTAGTTGCTAGTACTGAGCACCCGAGCATGGTAGTGCTCACTCATCACTAGTTACGAGTACAGAGCACCCGAGCATGGTAGTGCTCGCTCATCACTAGTTACAAATACTGAGCACCCAAGCATAGTAGTGCCCGCTAATCACTAGTTACAAGTACTGAGCACTCGAGCATGGTAGTGCTCACTCATCACTAGTTACGAGTACAGAGCACCCAAGCATGGTAGTGCTCACTCATCACTAGTTGCTAGTACAGAGCACCCAAGCATGGTAGTGCCCTCTCATCACTAGTTACGAGTACAGAGCACCTGAGCATGGTAGTGCCCTCTCATCACTAGTTGCTAGTACTGAGCACCCGAGCATGGTAGTGCTCACTCATCACTAGTTACGAGTACAGAGCACCCAAGCATGGTAGTGCTCACTCATCACTAGTTGCTAGTACAGAGCACCCAAGCATGGTAGTGCCCTCTCATCACTAGTTACGAGTACAGAGCACCTGAGCATGGTAGTGCCCTCTCATCACTAGTTACGAGTACAGAGCACCCGAGCATGGTAGTGCCCACTCATCACTAGTTACGAGTACAGAGCACCCGAGCATGGTAGTGCCCACTCATCACTAGTTACGAGTACAGAGCACCGAGCATGGTAGTGCCCTCTCATCACTAGTTACGAGTACAGAGCACCGATCATGGTAGTGCCCGCTCATCACTAGTTACGAGTACAGAGCACCCGAGCATGGTAGTGCCCGCTCATCACTAGTTACGAGTACTGAGCACCCGAGCATGGTAGTGCCCTCTCATCACTAGTTACGAGTACTGAGCACCCGAGCATGGTAGGGCTCGCTCATCACTAGTTACGAGTACAGAGCACCCGAGCATGGTAGTGCCCACTCATCACTAGTTACGAGTACTGAGCACCCGAGCATGGTAGTGCCCGCTCATCACTAGTTACGAGTACAGAGCACCCGAGCATGGTAGTGCTCGCTCATCAATAGTTACGAGTACAGAGCACCCGAGCATGGTAGTGCCCACTCATCACTAGTTACGAGTACCAAGCACCCGAGCATGGTAGTGCCCGCTCATCACTAGTTATGAGTATTGAGCACCCGAGCATGGTAGTGCTCACTCATCACTAGTTACCAGTACTGAGCACCTGAGCATGGTAGTGCTCGCTCATCACTAGTTACGAGTACTGAGCACCCGAGCATGGTAGTGCCCGCTCATCACTAGTTATGAGTATTGAGCACCCGAGCATGGTAGTGCCCGCTCATCACTAGTTACGAGTACCGAGCACCCGAGCATGGTAGTGATTGCTCATCACTAGTCATAATTTATACCTCTTTTGCCGAGCAAATTAAGGTGAAATTGATGGCCACGTTTGCCAATGAGCTTGCTGATAAGTCTTTCCACATTTCAAAAATTGCAGGAGTTGGCATAAAAACACCAAAAGTCACTATATTGTTTGCTCAATTAAAGTTTGTGCTAAAATTTTGTGACATTTCAAACAATTTTAATCCAGAAATCGTACTCAGACTATTAGATGAATCAAGATCACAGTGAATTGTAAGCTGATGTCTATTGGCTTCATGATACGCTCAGCTTCTATCTGTCACCAGAGTATTGTTATAGAGATTGTTTTCTAAAATGTCACCGTTTTTTGTTAGCTAATACTTGTTTCAGTTCATATGTTGTTAAACATAGAATAACAAATCCGCGGCGTAACAAGTGAACGCATCTATACCTGGAGGGATTTTTAAAATGAGATACGGGATGTGACATTAAGAGATTGCGCTCGCACTGTTTCCCCTTTATTCCTTGCTAGTTTCCACCTCCTGTACGGCTAATACCAGCCTGAGCAGCCGACATTATCATCATCTCCTCCTGCTTTTATACATAGCCAAGAACAAAAGATGCGTCCCGTTAAGCAATTAAAGGTTATCTTACTCAATTCCATCAAGTAACAACATGAGGTTGTGTTGGTGAGCGTGTAACGAGTTCTTATCTGCATCCCCCAGCCATTACCTGGGAATCACATCAGGGGATTTATTTCTACTTCTGACCAGTTGTTATTTCCATTCACAATGACATTTTATGCTTTTTCCAGTCTGTAGATGTTGAGGGGAAATAATGATGGAGTCTGTTTTATTTTCCATTTAGTTTTTGTTTTTTGCATGTGATTTGATGCCTGTGGCCTCCTTCACACGACAGTGATTCCGGTACGCCAGACATCGTTTTCATATGTACCGGAATCACTGACATATGCAGACCCATTAAAATCAATGTGTCTGCGCACATATCAGGGATTTCTCATGGACTGTGTGTCTGTGTGGAGCACACATGTGTCCGTGTATTCCGCACGGAGACAAGTCTACAGTGGTGTGATCCGTGTGACACATACCAAAGAAAACACGTGTCTTTGAAATATTTTCTATACTCACCTGTCTCCAGCACTGCTGTCTCCAGCCGCTGCTGTCTCCTGCTTCCAGGCTGGCTAATTATGCTCATGAATATTCACTGCATATGCAGACCCATTAAAATCAATGCTTCTGCGCACATATCAGTGATTTCTCATGGACTGTGTGTCTGTGTGGAGCACACACGTGTCCGTGTATTCCGCACTGAGAAAAGTCCACAGTGGTGTGATCCGTGTGACACATACCAGAGAAATCACGTGTTTTTGAAATAAAATTATTTTCTATACTCACCTGTCTCCAGTACTGCTGTCTCCAGACGCTGCTGTCTCCAGCCGCTGCTGTCTCCTGCTTCCAGGCTGGCTAATTATTCTCATGAATATTCACTGCGGACCCGGAAGCAAGTGTGACTGCAGCGCTGGAGACATCAGCACCACGGACAGCAGCGCCGGGGACAGGTGAGCAAAAAGTTCCTCATCTCCATGTGCTATAACGAATATCTCACAGAGAACACACGTGTGGCAAAACACAGCACGCGAATGGCCATTGCTCCTTCAACATGTCTGTAAAAATTGTGTTTTTCACTGACGTGAAAAAAGCCTAAAGCAGGCTTTACATGTTGCGACATCGGCAACAAGATATGGTCAGGTTTAAACGTCGTTAGTGACGCACATCCGGCGCCGTTACCGACATTGCAGCGTGTAACGCAAATGAGTGACGATCAACGAGCACAAAAATGTCAAAAATCGTTGCTCATTGTCACGTCACTCATTTCCTTAATATCGCTGCAGCGACAGGTACGATGTTGTTTGTCGTTCCTGCGGCAGCACACATCGCTGTGTGTGACACCGCAAGAGCGACAAACATCTCCTTACCTGCGTCCACCGGAAAAGGAGGAAGGAAGGAGGTGGGCGGGATGTTCCGTCCCGCTCATCTCCGCCCCTCCTTTTCTAATGGGTTCAGTGACTCTGCTGTGACGTTGCTGTGACGCTAACGAACCGCCCCCTTAGAAAGGAGGCGGATCGCCGGTCACAGTGACGTCGCAGGGCAGGTATGTGCGTTTGACGCTGCCGTAGCGATAATGTTCGCTACGGCAGCGATCACCACATATCGGCCGTACGACAGGGGCGGGTGCTATCGCGCTCGGCATCGCTAGCATCGGCTTGTGATGTCGCAGCGTGTAAAGCCCGCTTAAAAGAAAACAAACAATATTCACTTTCCATAGAACATTTTTAAAAAGTACCCTATGATCAGTGGGAGTCTAGCTGCTGAGACTTACACTGATCGCCAAAAGAAAGGACCTGGTCCAGCAGCCATTTCAGCATTAAGGGGAATTGTACATCACTCATGGGTCAGAGAGAAATAATGATGTTGCATTAGGTCTACAAAATAGAAGAGGCACCAGGGATTCTTTAGGCTCTGTGCGCACTAGTGCGTTTTACCCGCGGATTTGCTGCAGAAATTTCTTGAGAAATGTCTGCAATCTTTGTGCAGACATTTCCCAGCAAATTCTATGAGAAAAAAAAATAGCTGTGCGCACTGTGCGGATTTTTCTCAAGAAATTTCCTTGAGAAGAATTTCTCGAGAAAATTTCTTGAGAAAATGAGCATGTCAATTCTTTTCCGCAGGTACCCTGCGGATTTCGGCAGTACAGCCTGCAAAATCCGCAGGGAACCACCCGCGGGAAAATCGCGGCAAATTCGCGGCTATTCCGCGGCTAATCAGCGGCAAATCCGCGGCAAATCCGCATGCGGATTTGGTGTGGATTTTTTCCGGAGGTCCGGAAATCTTTCACTCCCAGAAGTTTCTCAAGAATTTTTCTTGAGAAACTTCACATTTCTAGTGCGCACAAAGCCTAAAGGTAGAAGACAGTCCACAAGGCTCCCATCTGGTGGCTAATGACGGGGCCACTTATTGGCTCATCTCTTAAGCTGGGTTTACACACTGAAACTGTCTAGCAATCCCATCAGCGATCCCAACCTGGCCGGGATCGCTACAAAGTCTCTGGTGAGCTGTCAAACAGGCAGACCTGGCCAACGATGCAACAGCGATCCGGACCTGCAGAGCGACCTAGCTGGTTGTTGGGGACGTTGTAAAGCAGCTTTTTGAAAGGGAAGTCGCTGTAAAGTCCCCTTTACACACTGAGACTTTCTAGCGATCATGCTGCACAGCGGGAAACAAAGGACCTAAGAATGGTCCTGAACGATTTGTAGCGATCACAACTTCACAGCAGGGGCCAGGTCGCTGATGTGTTTCACACACTGCAATGTCGCTGGGGAGGTCGCTATAACGTCACAAAACCGGTGACGTTACAGCGATGTCGTTTGCGATGTTGCAGTGTGTAAAGCCACCTTTACTCAAAAGGTTAAGCTGGCACTGTGCCCATTTATTTCTGTTTAAATCTACTCATATTTATTGGAAAATTGTCAGTTGTATTAATTGGGGTGATATAAACGTTTGTTAGAAAGTTCATCACCATCTTTTTCTGCCTACCTTTGCCTGTTTCTTCTCCTTGCTCCTGACTCCTCGCCTCCCTTCCCCTCTCCATAGAGTATAATGGATTGTGTCACAAGACCCCAGTTATCTGACAGTCGGTTTGAGCATTTTTTTAAGAATGGATGACCAGTTCAAGAGGCAGGGGGAGGGGAAGAAGAAGTGTATAAATGGGGATGGAAACTGATTTTTCTGCTAAGATATATTACACAGTTCCTTATATCCTCTTGAACTATTGTTTTATATGAACTTTGTGGAATATAGAGTTTAATTCATAGGTTGCTGTTCAGGCTAGTGATGTGCAGCCATTCATAGGGTGTTACAGGGAGCCTGTTAGAATAAAATGACTGCTAAAGCCAAGCACAGGTACTAGGTGCAACCTTTGTGTGGCCAAACAATTCAGTACAGCTTCCAACATGGCCTTCTCCCTGCTGTCTAGTAACAGCCAGCACCCTGATGACATCTGCCTCAGTTCTGTCCGAGCTTCAATGCTGGAGAGGAGATGGGTTTAATGCCGCGCTGTTGCTGAAATCATAAGTTGTTGTATATTCTTTTTTTTTTCCAGTCTACACGTTTCGGAGAACACAGTCTCCTTCTTTAGGACAAGGAGAAATCAACAATATATGGATGTACAGAGAAAGAGCTATATATACAGTACAGACCAAATGTTTGAAAACACCTTCTCATTCAAAGAGTTTTCTTTATTTTCAGGACTCGGAAAATTGTAGATTCACATTGAAGGCATCAAAACTATGAATTAAAACATGTGGAATTAAATACTTAAAAAAGTGTGAAACAACTGAAAATATGTCATATTCTAGGTTCTTCAAAGTAGCCACCTTTTGCTTTGATTACTGCTTTGCACACTCTTGGCATTCTCTTGATGAGCTTCAAGAGGTAGTCACCGGAAATGGTTTTCCAACAGTCTTGAAGGAGTTCCCAGAGATGCTTATTAGCACTTGTTGGCCCTTTTGCCTTCACTCTGCGGTCCAGCTCACCCAAAACCATCTCGATTGGGTTCAGGTCTGGTGACTGTGGAGACCAGGTCATCTGGCGTAGCACCCCATCACTCTCCTTCTTAGTCAAATAGCCCTTACACAGCCTGGAGGTGTGTTTGGGGTCATTGTCTTGTTGAAAAATAAATGATGGTCTAACTAAACGCACACCGGATGGAATAGCACGCCGCTGCAAGATGCTGTGGTAGTCATACTGGTTCAGTATGCCTTCAATTTTGAATAAATCCCCAACAGTGTCACCAGAAAAGCACCCCCACACCATCACACCTCCTCCTCCATGCTTCACCGTGGGAACCAGCCATGTAGAGTCCATCCGTTCACCTTTCCTAGAAAGACACGGTGGTTGGATCCAAAGATCTCAAATTTGGACTCATCAGACCAAAACACAGATTTCCACTGATCTAATGTCCATTCCTTGTGTTCTTTAGCCCAAACAAGTCTCTTCTGCTTGTTGCCTGTCCTTACCAGTGGTTTCCTAGCAGCTATTTTACCATGAAGGCCTGCTGCACAAAGTCTCCTCTTAACAGTTGTTCTAGAGATGAGAAGGTGTGTCCAAACTTTTGGTCTGTACTGTGTGTGTGTGTGTGTGTGTGTGTATATATATATATATATATATATATCTTGGTTTAAGAATAACTTGGTTTGAGAGTGTTTTGCAAGACAAGTGTAGCCCCCCACGGGGCAGTTGAATTTAACCTACTCGTCGCCAAGCCGTCGACTGTTGTAGTCATGGGCGGCCTAGCCCGACTCCTTTGCCCTGAGGCGTACAGAAAGATGGCAGAGGAGAGAGGTTGGGGGTAGTTGTGAGGTGTTTGTCGTGACACCACCTGTGGTATGCAGCCAGGGAATCGTCCGCCGCTGCTGTCGCTCTCCTCCGGGGCGGATGGTAGCAGCAGCCAGGGATGGTATCGCTCTCCACAGGTAGAGCAGGCCCCGAGGAGGATGATGAGGGGAGTAGTAATGGCAGCGGGGAGCAGCAGTGCGGGTAATAAAGAGTCAGATTCTATAGCTGTGGTTCCAGGTGGTTTACTCACTTTTGCATGATGCCGTTCGCTCAGGTAATACCGGTCACTTGCTTTGCTGGGCTCCATCAAACCCAAATCCAATTAGAGGTCAGGTCGGTTTGGTGTTCAGAGGGTTTCTCTTTGTAACGCCTGTCTGTAGATCCCCTGGCTTGAAGCTATGAGGGGACCCAGTGTTTTACGAGATGTACTCTTGTCCCTATCTGCAGGTGCCGCGGTTCCAATGTGGGGTCCTGCTTGAAGCGATCCTATATGGCACTGTGCTGTTGGGCGTGAAACTTTCCCCGTCCAGGCAGATTCTGGAAAACCAACGGGAAGTATGATCTTCCCTAGGGTCCTATCACCCTGTGTGGCATCTGTTCCGTGGAGAGCAGAGATCCCTCTCCCCATGGCAACCATTGTGAACTTCTCCTCCTTCCCACCGGAGCACCTGTAGATGTGACTCCTCCGCTGCTCTCCTGCTGGAGAACTCTCTCTAACTGTTGTGTTGCCTCCTGACTCCCCCTGCTGGCTGCACCTCTCCCCTCCCAGGTCCTAAGCTAGTGGGACTGGAGCCTTTTTTGAGGGCATCCTGTAAATGCCTTTCTGTCGGCGACCCCTTTATTACCTGACCCTAGCCCAGTCCCCAGCGGGAACAGGGCAACCTGGTGTGTGTTTTAGTGTGCAATGTGGTGTAACCGAGACTGATCTCTTCAGGAACCGGGTTTAGCATTACACCCAATGTTGGGTGCAATACTCTGTGGCGACTGAAGCCTCAGGAGCGCCACACAAGCAAAGCTTTTTAAAAATGTGTAACTTGGTTTAAGAGCAATGCTTTGCAATAAGAGCAATTATTTCACAATGCACACTTCTGGTTCTGTCCTTTCACCGCGCTCTGACCGCTCTGGAGCTAACTTTCTGTACATATGTACTGTATATTGTATATAGTATACCATTGTACAGTACAGTATATACTATATAGCATGTCTATCAATATTGTAATATTTGTACATAATTTTTTTCTCTCTATAGTGCATGTCCCGCACACCAACAATTCTACTGTATGCTATCGTGCAGTTTAATTTGCTTTATATGTTTGTTACTGTACATTATTGTGTATTAGTGACTGTAATAACTATATATGAATACAGTACATTACTGTGTATTACTGTAATAAGTTTGTATAAATACAGTAAATATTTTTGAGTTGTGGAAAGAATTGTCTGCGTTTCAATTATTTCCTATGGGAAAATTTGCTTTGATATAAGAGTAACTTGGTTTAACAGCCAAAGATGTCTATTGTAATTTTTCTATAGAAAAACAAAAACATTAACGTTAAAATTGTCCCTGCATCTGAGCTCAGTTCAAGATACATTCTTAATATAATTTATATAAAAAAACACAATAAAATCCCTAAACATTGGATCAAATCATTGATACTTTGAACAAACAGATTTTATTGTTTTTTTATATATATTATTTATGTAAAAAATGTTGAGATGCATCTTGAAGTGAGCGTGAACTGCAGGGACAATTTTAATGTTAATGTTTTTGTTTTTCTATAAAAAAAATTACAATAGACTAGGTGAGTTCCTATTTTATGATCTATCCTGGTAAAACCTGGTAAGACCCTATCTGCACTTTTTATCCTCAGTTGTACTTTAGGCAGGGGATGCGGTGGTGTGTGGCCATGCCCCCTGTTCCCAGACTGCAGGGAAGCAACTATTATCAGAGGGCTGGCTAAGGCTATGTGCCCACGGGACAACGTAGCTGCGGATTTCGCTGCGGAAAATCTGCAGATTTATGTGGATTTTCTAGATAAATCCGCAGGTTTTAGCAAGTACAGACACTCCCCATGTTATCCTATGGGTTTTGGGGAATGCTGTATCAATGCTGCGGTACGTGCGGCTGCGGAATATGCTGCGGATGTCCCACAGCCGCACGTAACTGCATATCAATTAATCATCATATCTCCACTATGGAGATACAGAGCGGGAATTCCACAGGTATTTCCGCACTTGTCCCGCAGGTTTACAGCAACAAAAATGCTCAAATCCCGCAGCAATGGATAGCTGCGGATTCCGGGCAGCAGCTGCGATAAACTTGTGGACAAACCTGCGGAAATATCCGCGGGTACATTGTCCTGTGGGCACATAGCTTTATACTGACAGCATGGAACAGGTTCACTGATGTGTGATGTAACATCCCAGAAAGGAGGGGGAGCACCAAGGAGCAGCTTCAGCGTCACACTGAATTACAGGTACAGGAACAGCGTTGTACATCTCATCTTTATAGTTTATTAGGACAGGGACAGTAGATTTTTTTTAATTATCCTCGGAGTACCCCTTTAAAGCTTAGAGTCTGCACTTTAATCCCATATTGAGTTTGCATCTGTATATTGAATATAGGGGCTTTACACGCAATGATATCGCTAACGATATGTCGTCGGGGTCACGGAATTTGTGCCGCACATCCGGCGTCGTTAGCGACGTCGTTGCGTGTGACACCTATGAGCGAGTGTAAAAGATCAAAATTACTCACTACTCACCTAATCGTTGATCGTTGACACGTCATTCATTTCCCAAATATCTGCAGAACAGCTGCACTAAAAATAGGCTGAACTAGATGGACATAATGTCTTCCTTCCGCCTTACAAACTATGTTACTATGTTGCTGGTGCAGGACGCAGGTTGTTCGTCGTTCCGGAGGCAGCACACACCGCTACGTGTGACACCCCAGGAACGACGAACAACAGCGTACCTGCGTCCTGCCGGCAACGAGGTGGGCATGTCGTTAATACGGCTGCTCTCCGCCCCTCCGCTTCTATTGGCGGGCCGCTGTGTGACGTCGCTGTGACGGTGAACAAACCTCCCCCTTAATAAAGAGGTTGTTCGCTGCCCACAGTGACGTTGCTAGGAAGGTAAGTATGTGTGACGGGTACTAGCAATTTTGTCTGCCACAGGCAGCGATTTGCCCGTGACGTACAAATGACGGGGGCGGGTGCTTTCACAAGCGACATCACTAGCGAAGTTGTACCGCACCGCGGGCTCTGCTGCGACCGCCGAGCCGCTCGGATCCATGCTTGTACGGTGGGTGGTGGCTCAAGCCTCTCACGGACCCGGGGGTCACGTCGCTCTGCAAGGGAGTTGGCGCTACACGCAGGGACTTGACGGGGAGTTCCACGGCCAGGGCCGTAGTGGTTTGGTTTGGGATGTAAGTTTGTGATGCCACCCACGGGTTGTGGTGAATAGATGATCACCACTGCTGCCGTTAACTAGGCCTCCCAGGAACGGTGTTGCGCAGCTTGGTGTTGACCCCTCCCGGGGAGCCAAGGGAGGTGCCAAGGCGTGGGAGCGGGTGCGTGCTGGGTGCTGATGCTGTGCGCGGCTCGAAGGCACTAGTGTACTCACTATGACACAATGCACTGGAGTCTCTGGTAAACCAAACGGGGTGATGAACGGGGCCCGCAGCCGGCTGCAGCTTCTCCCAGAATAGGTTGGTGGTTTCCGCCTTTCTCCTGCACCTCTTTGTAAGCATGTTTGACTCCTATGCCTAAGCAATGGTAGTCCGCTCCCTGCCTTGCTATGTGTCAGGAGAGCCCTGTATGCCCGCAGACGCTGGCCCTTTGGGTCTCTATGCCTTGGCGGTGGCTTTACCCTGTATGGTTGGACTGTTGTTTTCTAACAGGTCTTGTGTGGGATAGGTCCTTAAGTCCATTCCTCAATCAGTTGATTTGACTTTGCCCTGTTGGTTCAGGGCTTTGTACTGGGTCTGAGTACCCCTCCTGCTACTCCAGTTTCCAATTGGTTCCCCGGTTTGGTACTGGCGGGCCACTGCCCGTCCCCGGTCCCTACGGTTCCACCGGCTGTAATCCCAGCTCCTGCAGGCGGCCACCACCGTCTGCCTCCTTGCCAAAGGTGACTGGGCTCCAACCCAGCCACCAGAGTAGTCTGTTGGCAGGCCTGGTCACAGGTCTGCCCTTGAACTCGTCCTCCCTCCTTCACTGTCAAGGTTACTCCTCACACTGCTCTAGACTTGTCTGAACTTGTGTCTTTCCCGCCTCCAGGCCTGTGAACTCCTTGGTGGGTGGAGCCAACAACCTGACTCCGCCCCCCTGGTGTGGACATCAAACCTGGAGGGTGGTGACAAGGGTTTCTTGGTTGGCTGCTGTCAACTACTCGGGGAGGGGGTGGTGTGTGTGTGTGTGTGTGACTACCTGGGACGACCTGACTAGTCCAGGGCGTCACAATTGGCGAGCGAGGTGCTGAACTGAAGTAAAGTGCTGAATTTAAGATAAGTGCATAGTTTCAACACAATTACATAGTGGTGATAACTGTAATTGTTGAATTTCATTAGGGAATTGTGTGTCTGTTTGTGATTCTGTGAAAAGGGAAAAAAAAAAAAAAAAGTTAGTCTTGTGATTTAATTAGTAGGATTAGTCACACCTGTTTCTAGCAGCTTCTAGCAGTCATTGTACATCTATATAAACCAGCCAGTGCGAGCGAGGTGCTGAGCGAGCGAGGTGCTGAACTGAAGTAAAGTGCTGAATTTAAGATAAGTGCATAGTTTCAACACAATTACATAGTGGTGATAACTGTAATTGTTGAATTTCATTAGGGAATTGTGTGTCTGTTTGTGATTCTGTGAAAAGGGAAAAAAAAAAGTTAGTCTTGTGATTTAATTAGTAGGATTAGTCACACCTGTTTCTAGCAGCTTCTAGCAGTCATTGTACATCTATATAAACCAGCCAGTGCGAGCAAGGTGCTGAGCCAGCGAGGTGCTGAACTGAAGTAAAGTGCTGAATTTAAGATAAGTGCATAGTTTCAACACAATTACATATTGGTGATAACTGTAATTGTTGAATTTCATTAGGGAATTGTGTGTCTGTTTGTGATTCTGTGAAAAGGGAAAAAAAAAAAAAAGTTAGTCTTGTGATTTAATTAGTAGGATTAGTCACACCTGTTTCTAGCAGCTTCTAGCAGTCATTGTACATCTATATAAACCAGCCAGTGCGAGCGAGGTGCTGAACTGAAGTAAAGTGCTGAATTTAAGATAAGTGCATAGTTTCAACACAATTACATAGTGGTGATAACTGTAATTGTTGAATTTCATTAGGGAATTGTGTGTCTGTTTGTGATTCTGTGAAAAGGGAAAAAAAAAGTTAGTCTTGTGATTTAATTAGTAGGATTAGTCACACCTGTTTCTAGCAGCTTCTAGCAGTCATTGTACATCTATATAAACCAGCCAGTGCGAGCAAGGTGCTGAGCCAGCGAGGTGCTGAACTGAAGTAAAGTGCTGAATTTAAGATAAGTGCATAGTTTCAACACAATTACATATTGGTGATAACTGTAATTGTTGAATTTCATTAGGGAATTGTGTGTCTGTTTGTGATTCTGTGAAAAGGGAAAAAAAAAAAAAAGTTAGTCTTGTGATTTAATTAGTAGGATTAGTCACACCTGTTTCTAGCAGCTTCTAGCAGTCATTGTACATCTATATAAACCAGCCAGTGCGAGCGAGGTGCTGAGCGAGCGAGGTGCTGAACTGAAGTAAAGTGCTGAATTTAAGATAAGTGCATAGTTTCAACACAATTACATAGTGGTGATAACTGTAATTGTTGAATTTCATTAGGGAATTGTGTGTCTGTTTGTGATTCTGTGAAAAGGGAAAAAAAAAAGTTAGTCTTGTGATTTAATTAGTAGGATTAGTCACACCTGTTTCTAGCAGCTTCTAGCAGTCATTGTACATCTATATAAACCAGCCAGTGCGAGCAAGGTGCTGAGCCAGCGAGGTGCTGAACTGAAGTAAAGTGCTGAATTTAAGATAAGTGCATAGTTTCAACACAATTACATATTGGTGATAACTGTAATTGTTGAATTTCATTAGGGAATTGTGTGTCTGTTTGTGATTCTGTGAAAAGGGAAAAAAAAAAAAAAGTTAGTCTTGTGATTTAATTAGTAGGATTAGTCACACCTGTTTCTAGCAGCTTCTAGCAGTCATTGTACATCTATATAAACCAGCCAGTGCGAGCGAGGTGCTGAGCGAGCGAGGTGCTGAACTAAAGTAAAGTGCTGAATTTAAGATAAGTGCATAGTTTCAACACAACTACATAGTGGTGATAACTGTAATTGTTGAATTTCATTAGGGAATTGTGTGTCTGTTTGTGATTCTGTGAAAAGGGAAAAAAAAAAAAAAAAGTTAGTCTTGTGATTTAATTAGTAGGATTAGTCACACCTGTTTCTAGCAGCTTCTAGCAGTCATTGTACATCTATATAAACCAGCCAGTGCGAGCGAGGTGCTGAGCGAGCGAGGTGCTGAACTGAAGTAAAGTGCTGAATTTAAGATAAGTGCATAGTTTCAACACAATTACATAGTGGTGATAACTGTAATTGTTGAATTTCATTAGGGAATTGTGTGTCTGTTTGTGATTCTGTGAAAAGGGAAAAAAAAAAGTTAGTCTTGTGATTTAATTAGTAGGATTAGTCACACCTGTTTCTAGCAGCTTCTAGCAGTCATTGTACATCTATATAAACCAGCCAGTGCGAGCAAGGTGCTGAGCCAGCGAGGTGCTGAACTGAAGTAAAGTGCTGAATTTAAGATAAGTGCATAGTTTCAACACAATTACATATTGGTGATAACTGTAATTGTTGAATTTCATTAGGGAATTGTGTGTCTGTTTGTGATTCTGTGAAAAGGGAAAAAAAAAAAAAAGTTACTCTTGTGATTTAATTAGTAGGATTAGTCACACCTGTTTCTAGCAGCTTCTAGCAGTCATTGTACATCTATATAAACCAGCCAGTGCGAGCGAGGTGCTGAGCGAGCGAGGTGCTGAACTGAAGTAAAGTGCTGAATTTAAGATAAGTGCATAGTTTCAACACAATTACATAGTGGTGATAACTGTAATTGTTGAATTTCATTAGGGAATTGTGTGTCTGTTTGTGATTCTGTGAAAAGGGAAAAAAAAGTTAGTCTTGTGATTTAATTAGTAGGATTAGTCACACCTGTTTCTAGCAGCTTCTAGCAGTCATTGTACATCTATATAAACCAGCCAGTGCGAGCAAGGTGCTGAGCCAGCAAGGTGCTGAACTGAAGTAAAGTGCTGAATTTAAGATAAGTGCATAGTTTCAACACAATTACATATTGGTGATAACTGTAATTGTTGAATTTCATTAGGGAATTGTGTGTCTGTTTGTGATTCTGTGAAAAGGGAAAAAAAAAAAAAAGTTACTCTTGTGATTTAATTAGTAGGATTAGTCACACCTGTTTCTAGCAGCTTCTAGCAGTCATTGTACATCTATATAAACCAGCCAGTGCGAGCGAGGTGCTGAGCGAGCGAGGTGCTGAACTGAAGTAAAGTGCTGAATTTAAGATAAGTGCATAGTTTCAACACAATTACATAGTGGTGATAACTGTAATTGTTGAATTTCATTAGGGAATTGTGTGTCTGTTTGTGATTCTGTGAAAAGGGAAAAAAAAAAGTTAGTCTTGTGATTTAATTAGTAGGATTAGTCACACCTGTTTCTAGCAGCTTCTAGCAGTCATTGTACATCTATATAAACCAGCCAGTGCGAGCGAGGTGCTGAGCGAGCGAGGTGCTGAACTAAAGTAAAGTGCTGAATTTAAGATAAGTGCATAGTTTCAACACAATTACATAGTGGTGATAACTGTAATTGTTGAATTTCATTAGGGAATTGTGTGTCTGTTTGTGATTCTGTGAAAAGGGAAAAAAAAAAAAAAAAGTTAGTCTTGTGATTTAATTAGTAGGATTAGTCACACCTGTTTCTAGCAGCTTCTAGCAGTCATTGTACATCTATATAAACCAGCCAGTGCGAGCGAGGTGCTGAGCGAGCGAGGTGCTGAACTGAAGTAAAGTGCTGAATTTAAGATAAGTGCATAGTTTCAACACAATTACATATTGGTGATAACTGTAATTGTTGAATTTCATTAGGGAATTGTGTGTCTGTTTGTGATTCTGTGAAAAGGGAAAAAAAAAAGTTACTCTTGTGATTTAATTAGTAGGATTAGTCACACCTGTTTCTAGCAGCTTCTAGCAGTCATTGTACATCTATATAAACCAGCCAGTGCGAGCGAGGTGCTGAGCGAGCGAGGTGCTGAACTGAAGTAAAGTGCTGAATTTAAGATAAGTGCATAGTTTCAACACAATTACATAGTGGTGATAACTGTAATTGTTGAATTTCATTAGGGAATTGTGTGTCTGTTTGTGATTCTGTGAAAAGGGAAAAAAAAAAAAAAGTTACTCTTGTGATTTAATTAGTAGGATTAGTCACACCTGTTTCTAGCAGCTTCTAGCAGTCATTGTACATCTATATAAACCAGCCAGTGCGAGCGAGGTGCTGAGCGAGCGAGGTGCTGAACTGAAGTAAAGTGCTGAATTTAAGATAAGTGCATAGTTTCAACACAATTACATAGTGGTGATAACTGTAATTGTTGAATTTCATTAGGGAATTGTGTGTCTGTTTGTGATTCTGTGAAAAGGGAAAAAAAAAAGTTAGTCTTGTGATTTAATTAGTAGGATTAGTCACACCTGTTTCTAGCAGCTTCTAGCAGTCATTGTACATCTATATAAACCAGCCAGTGCGAGCAAGGTGCTGAGCCAGCGAGGTGCTGAACTGAAGTAAAGTGCTGAATTTAAGATAAGTGCATAGTTTCAACACAATTACATATTGGTGATAACTGTAATTGTTGAATTTCATTAGGGAATTGTGTGTCTGTTTGTGATTCTGTGAAAAGGGAAAAAAAAAAAAAAGTTAGTCTTGTGATTTAATTAGTAGGATTAGTCACACCTGTTTCTAGCAGCTTCTAGCAGTCATTGTACATCTATATAAACCAGCCAGTGCGAGCGAGGTGCTGAGCGAGCGAGGTGCTGAACTGAAGTAAAGTGCTGAATTTAAGATAAGTGCATAGTTTCAACACAATTACATAGTGGTGATAACTGTAATTGTTGAATTTCATTAGGGAATTGTGTGTCTGTTTGTGATTCTGTGAAAAGGGAAAAAAAAAAGTTAGTCTTGTGATTTAATTAGTAGGATTAGTCACACCTGTTTCTAGCAGCTTCTAGCAGTCATTGTACATCTATATAAACCAGCCAGTGCGAGCAAGGTGCTGAGCCAGCGAGGTGCTGAACTGAAGTAAAGTGCTGAATTTAAGATAAGTGCATAGTTTCAACACAATTACATATTGGTGATAACTGTAATTGTTGAATTTCATTAGGGAATTGTGTGTCTGTTTGTGATTCTGTGAAAAGGGAAAAAAAAAAAAAGTTAGTCTTGTGATTTAATTAGTAGGATTAGTCACACCTGTTTCTAGCAGCTTCTAGCAGTCATTGTACATCTATATAAACCAGCCAGTGCGAGCGAGGTGCTGAGCGAGCGAGGTGCTGAACTGAAGTAAAGTGCTGAATTTAAGATAAGTGCATAGTTTCAACACAATTACATAGTTTGACACAAGAACATAGTTTGAATTTATCCTTATACGTTTCCCATTGGGTTTTTTTCTTTTTTTTTTCTCTGTTTTTCTACTTTACTGTTTATCCCCATTTGATAGGTGCTCCATGGACAATGCTACCAGGTGTGTATCTTGTCAGATGTATACATGCCTTGAACAGCCGTTCGAAGGTGAATATGTCTGCACTCGATGCAAGCATGTTGCGTATTTGGAAGCCAAGGTAACTGATCTAAATAAGCAGCTTGCAACACTAAGGGGCATTGCAAACCTGGAGAGGAGTTTAGAGCTCACTGAGCTTTCTCTGGCTGGGGCCAGTGATATGGAGGAGGGTGGAGGTGGGGAAGATCAGGACCCAGAGGTAGGTAGCTGGGTAACAGTTAGAAGAAGAAGTAGGGGGAAAAGTGTCAGGGAGCCTAGTTCTGACCTGGCACAACCTAGTAAATATGCCTGTTTGGCTGATATTAGGAATGAAGGGCCTGGACTAGGGTCACTACAGCAGGACGTTGCTCCTAGCAACCAGGAAAACAACTGCTGTAGGAAGGAGGGAAACAGGAGTGCAGCAAAGCCCAGACAGATGTTGGTGGTAGGGGATTCTATAATTAGGCGGACAGACAGGGTCATCTGTCGCCGAGACCGTGAATGCCGAACAGTGTGTTGTCTGCCGGGTGCTCGGGTTCGGCATATTGTGGATCGGATAGACAGATTGCTGGGTGGGGCTGGGGAAAACCCAGCGGTCATGGTGCACATTGGTACTAATGACAAAGTTAGAGGCAGGTGGAAGGTCCTTAAAAATGATTACAGGGAACTAGGAGAGAAGCTGAAGTCCAGGACCTCCAAGGTGGTGTTTTCAGAAATACTAGCGGTGCCACGAGCGTCACTAGAAAGACAGCGGGAGCTTAGGGAGATAAATATGTGGCTTAGAAATTGGTGCAGGAAGGAAGGGTTCGGGTTCATGGAGAACTGGGCCGACTTCTCAGTCGGCTACAGGCTCTACGGTAGGGACGGGCTGCACCTCAATGGGGAAGGTGCAGCTGTGCTGGGGGAGAAAATGGTCAGACGGATGGAGGAGCTTTTAAACTAGGATCGGGGGGGAGGGAGGGTAGTGGAGCAAATAAGGGAATAGATAGAGCAGATAGAGACAGGGAGACGGTAGGGGTCAATGAAGGATTAGGGGGGGATGGGACATGCAAGGAATGTAGGGAGGCTAGGAGTAATAAAGGTGTTAGTATTAAATGTCTACTGGCAAATGCAAGAAGTCTTGCAAACAAAATGAATGAATTGGAGACTCTTATGTCAACCATGGATTATGATGTGGTGGGCATTACGGAAACCTGGCTGGATGAAAGCCATGACTGGGTGACAAACATACAGGGTTATAGTACATTTAGGAAGGACAGGAAAGGCCAAAAAGGTGGTGGGGTGTGTATATTTATTAAATCTAACCTAAAACCTGTGTTGAATGATGACATTGACGGGAACAGCAACAATGTAGAGTCAGTATGGGTAAATGTACATAGGGAGGGGAATAATGGAAAAATGCTAATTGGAGTTTGCTATAAGCCTCCTAACATACCTGAACAAATAGAGGGTGAAATGCTGGAACAAATTGAAAAGGCAGCTAATAATAATAATCGGGTTCTTATTATGGGGGATTTCAACTATCCAGACATTCAGTGGGACTTAGAATCTTCTGGTTCTGCTAAAAGCTGTAAGTTCTTATCTACCATTCAAGACCATTTCCTCTCTCAGATGGTAGGTGAACCGACCAGGGGAGATAATTTGCTAGATCTGGTCCTGTCAAATAGACCGGATACAATTTCAGATCTACAGGTCCGGGAGCACTTGGGCACCAGAGATCATAATATGGTAAGCTTCAACATAATATTCAATAGAACATTTCAAAGGGGGAATGCTAAAACCTGGAATTTTAGGAAAGCTGATTTCAACAAATTAAGGGAAGAGCTTAAATGTGTAGATTGGGACAAAGTCATGATAACTGGGGATACCGAACATAAATGGGGTAAGTTTAAAGATATACTACTAGAGTCCTGTAAAAAACGTATACCCTCTGGTAATAAAATGTCCAGGAATAAAAAGAAACCACTATGGATAAATAAGACTGTACAAAGTATAATAAAACAAAAACAAATGGCATTTAAAATCTTAAAGGCTGAGAATACAGAAATAGCATTGCAGGAGTATAAGGATATCAATAGGAAATGTAAAAAAGAAATCAAACAAGCAAAATTAGCTACTGAAACAAAAATCGCCAATGACATTAAAATAAATCCCAAAATCTTTTATAAATACATTAATGCCAAAAGGAAAACAAAGGATAGTATCGGCCCCTTAAAATATAATAACAAGTTAGTTATAGAGGACAAACAAAAGACTGAGATATTAAATAGGCACTTCTCATCTGTATTCACCAAGGAACTGACTGTACCAGGGATCATTCAACAAGTGAAAAATCAAAGTCCACCACCCGATATAATTAATTTAACACAAGATGAAGTATGCCTACGTCTGAGTAAATTAAACATTGACAAATCCCCAGGGCCAGATGGCATTCATCCACGAATATTGAGGGAATTGAGCTCCGTAATCGACAGACCGCTGTATCTCATCTTTTTAGACTCACTTGTAACAGGGTTGGTGCCTCAGGATTGGAGGATTGCTGATGTGGTACCGATATTTAAGAAAGGTAAGAGGGTAGATCCAGGCAACTACCGTCCAGTAAGCCTGACATCAGTAGTATGCAAAGTTTTTGAGGGCATTTTAAGGGATGACATGCAAAAATATATTGCAGAAAATAATATGATAACTGACAAACAGCATGGATTCATGAAAGATAAGTCGTGTCTAACCAACCTGTTGGGGTTCTATGAGGGGGTAAGTTCAAACCTGGATTTTGGTAATGCAGCTGATGTGATTTATTTGGACTTTGCAAAGGCATTTGATACTGTACCACATAATAGCCTTATACTAAAGCTCCAGAAGCAAGGACTAGGGGACACAATATGCAACTGGGTAAGGAATTGGCTAAAAGATAGGAAACAAAGAGTAGTCATAAATGGTACATTCTCTAAATGGGCTATAGTCAGCAGTGGGGTGCCGCAGGGATCTGTGCTTGGACCGATTCTTTTTACTCTCTTTATTAATGACCTTGTGGATGGGATTGATAGTACAGTGTCAGTCTTTGCCGATGACACCAAACTATGTAGGATATTAAAAACTGACCTTGATAGTACAATATTACAAAAAGATCTGGATAAGATGTCAGAATGGGCAGACACTTGGCAAATGAGATTTAATGTTGATAAATGTAAAGTAATGCACCTAGGACGGAGTAATCCTATAGCTGCGTATACATTAAATGGAAGTAAACTCGGGACTACAGAACAGGAGAAGGACTTGGGTATTCTCATTACAAATAAGCTGAGCAGCAGCACTCAATGTCAGGCAGCAGCTGCTAAAGCAAACAATATTTTAGGGTGTATAAAAAGAGAGATTAGATCCCGTGATCCCAACGTATTGTTACCCCTCTATAAATCACTTGTAAGGCCACATCTGGAATACGGGATCCAGTTTTGGGCTCCACATTTTAAAAAGGACATTCAGAAGTTAGAGTCAGTTCAAAGGCGGGCAACTAGACTACTACAAGGAATGGAAGGCCTCCCATATGATGACAGGTTGAAAAAGTTAGATATGTTTAGCTTAGAAAAAAGACGTCTCAGAGGAGATCTCATTTATATGTATAAATACATGTGTGGTCAATATAAAGGACTGGCACATGACTTATTTCTTCCAAAGACAATACTAAGGACCAGGGGGCACTCACTGCGAGTGGAAGAAAAGCGATTCCGACAGCTAAATAGGAAAGGGTTCTTTACAGTTAGAGCAGTCAGACTGTGGAATGCCGACCACAAGAGGTAGTAATGGCAGATACTATAACAGCTTTTAAAAAAGGGCTGGATGATTTCCTCAGTACACACAACATTGTTGGTTATAAATGACTTAGTGACTAAATGTAGAACTGGTGGAGGAAGGTGGAACTAGATGGACCTAGGTCTTTTTTCAACCTAAGTAACTATGTAACTATGTAACTATGTAACAATGTCGCTGCGTGTAAAGCAGCCTTATGTTTTGGTAAACAGCTACGGTAATAAGCCAAACTTGTGTCACTGTCCAAATATTTCTGGACCTAAGTGTATATGTGGATAAGAAAGGTACTGAGGAGTGAGGAAACGGGTATGACCGTTAATTACACAATTAGTAGTCGCTGTAAGCCTCTGTTCGCACTGGCTCAGGAAGCTCCAATGGCGGTAAATCAAGATTTTCATCACTTCTTATAGCAGTAACTCCCCTATATTTCTGTGCCTTCTGTATACCTCCCCCACAAATATTTTAGTATACAATAGACATCATCGTGGAAATAGCAGCCGTATGATTACGCTGTTTACCGCACTCCGCTATCTTCCGGACTACTCTCACTTTCCTTGTCACTGGAATCTGTCATGATTCCTATTTTCGCAGCAGTTAAATATGCAATGAACGATCCTGATCAAAATAGTAGAAATATTTCACATAATCAGCCTCACATTTGTCACATATTCCATACCCACCATTGTCTGTAAACCGGGATGCGGCTCACGACAGATGCATTTCCAGCCTAATAAACAAAGGGACTGTTTCCCAATTAAGACTCCCTGAAATAAAAAATAAAAAAATAAAAAACTTGAAAGATTTCCCCAGCCTTTGTTGAGATATAAAAAAAAACGAATTGTAGAAATTGACTCATTTCTGTTGTTGTTCTTCATAGACTTTGTTGTCTCCTGAATAAATCTCCTTGTATCGGAGCCCCTGCGGATCGTCTGATCTGAAGCCAGCGCCTCATTGGCATCTCTGTGCGGATTGTCTGGTGTATGGCGTCCTCTCCCCACCTACAGACCGTCAGCACACGGATGACTTATAAATAGTGCGCTCAGTGGGGAGAGTGATTTAATGCGACAGGCACCTCACCTCCTATCCCGAAAGTAACAAAGACTTTAATAACGCTGCTGGGGGGATAGAAGAATGCTGCCAAAGAGGACACGAGCAGGAGAACGCATTGCCATAACCAGAGATTATTTGTTCCCTTTGTCTCCTGTCTCCGCACATGAGACAATGACGCCCTTCCCATTGTATCTAGTAATGTATCCTCAATTTTATCTATCAATATTTTTACTTTTATTGTATGTATACTTTTATATATTGAGCTATATGATTACTGTTTTTGATATTATTGAAGAAGTGATAATTAGAGATATAAAAAGCAGCATACCGTGACTTGCAATGCAGCAAATCCAATTCTGCTCACCTTCGTCCAATGCCCCACCTGTCTGGCCCACAGGTGTATATGAAAAAACAAGGAAAGAAGAAGGGGCATTTCCAGGACTAAAATCCAAACACTTTTATTTAATCATATAAAAATTCCTATGCTGCAGACATTCAGAGGTCTGACGCGTTTTGAGCATATTACATGCTCTTAATCATAGAATCTATCAATAAAAGCATGTAATACACTCAAAACGCATCAGCCTCTGAATGCCTGCAGCATAGGAATTTTTATATGATTAAATGTTTGTATTTTAGTCATTAGAGATGAGCAAACCTGAAAAGTTAAGGTTGTCTTTCTGGGCGGCACGATGGCTCAGTGGTTAGCACTGCAGTCTTGTGGTGGCTCAGTGGTTAGCACTGCAGTCTTGCAGCGCTGGGGTCCTGGGTTCAATTCCCACCAAGGACAGGAGTTTGTATGTTCTCCCCATGTTTGCGTGGGTTTCCTCCGGGTTCTCCGGTTTCCTTCCACACTCCAAAAACATACAGTTAGGGATCTTAGATTGTGAGCCCCAATGGGGACAGTGTTGCCAATGTATGTAAAGCGCTGTGGAATTAATAGTGCTATATAAATGAATAAATATTATTATTATTCTTACTGAACATGGACTTTACTAAAAAATCAGTGTTCAAGTTCGGAGTTGGGGTGCTTTACATATGCATCGCTGTGCTCGGGTACGCTTGGTAGTCATCCCAGTGCGAGCTGCTTGTGTGTCGCCCTGGGCAAGCCAGGGGTCACAGGTCACAACACCACCACACCCCACATCCCAGGTAGGCACACCTAAGCTGAACCAAAAATCCTTGTTGCCTTCCTCCAGGAGTCTGATGATGCACACCAGGGGGTGGGCCAGGCGGTTGGCTCCACCCACCAAGGAGCTCACAGCTCTGGAGGCAGGAAGTGTCAGGCAGATGAGCCCAGGGTGAGCCTGTGTCAACAGCAGATAGCCCCAGGCAGGGCAAGAGTGAAGTCCAGTGAAGGGCTAGAGTAAACAACAGAGAAGTGAAAGTGAAGGAAAGAAAAGTGGAAAAGGAGGAAAGCAAGAAGTGGTGACAGAGCAGAGAGTGCGCAAGCCTGAGAGCCCAGCTTTGTGTAGGGCCAGAACAGCAAGGTCAGCAACGGCGGTGACTGTCTGGAGGGGGACCGTTTGGAAGTTCCTGGAAGGACCCCGTTGGCTGTGTGCCCGGTGGTCTGGAGCAGTGTTCCGAAAGACAGTCAGCACCAGGGCAGGGGCCTCTCGGACCCCGGCAAGGCTAGGAGTCGCCAAATTTGCCGAATCCGTCAGTGAAGGGGACGTAGATTCCCCCAACAACCAAGTCCCGATTGAAGGCAACAGCCCAACCCGTACAACAGAGGCACCGCCACCGCCAGGGCACCAGTCTCTGAGGGCCAGCGCCTGCGGGCAAAGTGTAGTGCTCCTCCGGCCCAGCTTGAAGCCGGGGAGCGGGTTACCGGTGGGGACCCATCGCAACCATCCGTACATACAGGTGCAAGGAAGAGGGACATCACCGTCACCTACCGGGGAAGCAAAGCAGCCGTCTGTGGGACCGTCCTACCAGCCGTTGGTTTACCGTACAAACTGTGTCCAAGTCTCAGGCTGAGTGAGTACCATAGTGCCACAAGGCACAGCACTGCCCCCGCGTACCTGCGCCCACCAGGCCCTGCACCTCACAAGCCATCACCGGGCCCCGGGATCACCAACCCCTACCCACGGAGGGGCAACACAACACCTGGCTGCTCCCCATCACCATCCCCGGAATCCCCGCATTAAGCAGCGGTGGTGCTACACATCACCACAACCGTGGGTGGCGTCACGGACATTATCCCAACATCCCAAACAACCCCCTTTCACTCACGGGCGAGGAGTGACGCTCGAGGAAAACCCCCGGGATCCGGCCTACGGCTCGAGCCACCACTGAGCAGCCGGACCCGAGCAGAAGGGGTGAGCGCGGTGTGCTGACACCCTCCTCCCTGCCCGCGACAACTTGGCGTCACGAACAGGATCTTACCGCTCTGCCGTCTGGTAGAGGTGCGCCTTGTTACCGCCGGAGGTATCCGGCAGAAAAATTTCAGAAGCCGCCATCTTTGGCGCGAAAAGTTCCCGCTCGAGCGCCTTCTCGAGCAGTAGAGGCGCGAAGGCCAACATCCCGCCCCGAGAGAGGAGGGGCCGGAAAGAGCTAAGGGGGACGCGATGGCGGCTGGCCGCATGTAGCTGCGGCTATACAAGCAGGGACGCCAGGACTCTGCAGCGATATTGGGTTCCTGGAAAACCTCGTTACCAAGATGCAAGATCCAACCCGCAACGAGGAAGCCCCCGCGCCCGGCACGGCGACGTGGTTGAGGGACCGGACCGTCCCACTGAGCAACCGTCTGCAGGCCCATATGCGACTCCTCCTGGAGGAGTGGGAGACCGACATGGCGGAAGTAGTGGCTGCTATGTGGAGACGCGAGGCAGAAGAGGATTTGGAGGAGCGGGTAAGCGACCCACGCCCCTGTATTCCTGAAGGATCGACCGCTGCGGCTGAGTGGCACGGCCGGCTTCCGCTCAGCCTGCCTCTCTCCCCGCTATCCGTAATAGCTGCTACCGCCCCGCCATTAGGCCCGCTACCTGTCCCATCGGTAGCGATACCCTGCCCAGCCGCTTCGGCGGACCAGCCGGCTGCAGACATTCAAGACGGCCCTGAAGTGCACCAAGGGGAACCGCTAGAACCACGGCCCCTTAACAGCTTGGTGCCTGAAGTCCCAGTAGAGACTGTGCCAGACCCTGAGCCCGGAACCGTGGCCTGGATGAAGGCCCGGGTGATACAATTCCACCAACGTCAGCAGGATCAGATCTTCCGGATGCTGGAGCAGTGGACCAACGAGGTGGAGGAGCTGATTACAACTGCCCCGATGTGCGAAAGGGGAATAGATGTAGCAGAACCGACTGGTGACCCACGTCCCTATGTCCTACCTGGACCGGCCGCTGCGGCTGAGGGGCCCGGCCTAGTCTCGGCCTATGCATCGCCCTTGCCGTTACTTATGGGGCGCCTCAATATAAGCTCGCCTACTCTGCTGCTCCGTGCTACCGCAGAAGGGGATGAAGTTTTGGAGGCTGGAGACCAGGAGGCTGCGGCAGCTGGCGGCAACCCGCCTGACGCAGGAACAAGAAATGACGACTCCTGCCCCAGCTTCGGGCCCGCTGTAGCGGCTGAAGGAGCAATTGAGCGTTCCTGCTATGTGGGGGACCCTGTGGTTTATCATACCCCGCGTACCGGTGGAAATGGGTACCGGGTACCCCTGTCACAGCAGGCATGTCAGTGCATGTTTGATGTGCTGGTGGCAGAGGATGGGTCCGCCTTAGTAGAGGAACCGGAGTAGGGCAATGAATGCCCGTAGCACCGTCCCCGTTGGGACCACCTGCTTGTTTGTTGTTTGAAAGTTCTGCAATGATAAGAAAGATGATTATCCGAGTTTTCACCTGATTGTCTGCTGTGATTAGCAACCGGCTGGAGCCGGCACCGTTGTCCCCGTAGGGACCGTTTAAAAATGCATGGGAACTCTCCATGGACAAGCCCGTGAACTTTGCAGGGCAACCACAAACGTTAGTGGCTTGTAAATATGTTGGGTACCGTTACCGTTTCCGCAGGCCGCCTCCGGAGAGGCAGGTTGGAGGGAGGGCCCTCAGCAGAGCAGGCTGGGGCCCAGCCACCAAAGGAACCGGTGGCTACCCTCTGGAGGGAAGGACAGATCCCGCTCGGGTACCGTGTGCTGGACTGTGGGTCAAGGGGTGCTGCCTGGGTTTTAGGGGCAGCATCAGGGCCAGGTTACTTGGGTGGGAGAGAGCGGAAACCGTAACCGTATACCGTTGAAACGTTGAAAGTAAAATGTGCCTCCCGTCTTGGGAAGAATTTATTGAAAATGCTTATGTTTGTTTAACCCTGTTACCCCTTTTACAGAAAAATAAAACCGGTGTAGGACGGCAGCCCGCGGACGGTCTGCATTTTGCTAAGGGGGAATATGTCGCCCTGGGCAAGCCAGGGGTCACAGGTCACAACACCACCACACCCCACATCCCAGGTAGGCACACCTAAGCTGAACCAAAAATCCTTGTTGCCTTCCTCCAGGAGTCTGATGATGCACACCAGGGGGTGGGCCAGGCGGTTGGCTCCGCCCACCAAGGAGCTCACAGCTCTGGAGGCAGGAAGTGTCAGGCAGATGAGCCCAGGGTGAGCCTGTGTCAACAGCAGATAGCCCCAGGCAGGGCAAGAGTGAAGTCCAGTGAAGGGCTAGAGTAAACAACAGAGAAGTGAAAGTGAAGGAAAGAAAAGTGGAAAAGGAGGAAAGCAAGAAGTGGTGACAGAGCAGAGAGTGCGCAAGCCTGAGAGCCCAGCTTTGTGTAGGGCCAGAACAGCAAGGTCAGCAACGGCGGTGACTGTCTGGAGGGGGACCGTTTGGAAGTTCCTGGAAGGACCCCGTTGGCTGTGTGCCCGGTGGTCTGGAGCAGTGTTCCGAAAGACAGTCAGCACCAGGGCAGGGGCCTCTCGGACCCCGGCAAGGCTAGGAGTCGCCAAATTTGCCGAATCCGTCAGTGAAGGGGACGTAGATTCCCCCAACAACCAAGTCCCGATTGAAGGCAACAGCCCAACCCATACAACAGAGGCACCGCCACCGCCAGGGCACCAGTCTCTGAGGGCCAGCGCCTGCGGGCAAAGTGTAGTGCTCCTCCGGCCCAGCTTGAAGCCGGGGAGCGGGTTACCGGTGGGGACCCATCGCAACCATCCGTACATACAGGTGCAAGGAAGAGGGACATCACCGTCACCTACCGGGGAAGCAAAGCAGCCGTCTGTGGGACCGTCCTACCACAGCCGTTGGTTTACCGTACAAACTGTGTCCAAGTCTCAGGCTGAGTGAGTACCATAGTGCCGCAAGGCACAGCGCTGCCCCCGCGTCCCTGCGCCCACCAGGCCCTGCACCTCACAAGCCATCACCGGGCCCCGGGATCACCAACCCCTACCCACGGAGGGGCAACACAACACCTGGCTGCTCCCCATCACCATCCCCGGGATCCCCGCATTAAGCAGCGGTGGTGCTACACATCACCACAACCGTGGGTGGCGTCACGGACATTATCCCAACATCCCAAACAACCCCCTTTCACTCACGGGCGAGGAGTGTCGCTCGAGGAAAACCCCCGGGATCCGGCCTACGGCTCGAGCCACCACTGAGCAGCCGGACCCGAGCAGAAGGGGTGAGCGCGGTGTGCTGACACCCTCCTCCCTGCCCGCGACACTTGCAGTGTTTGAACGGCTCACACTAGGGGTAAAATTGTAGCACCCAGGGGGCAGGGGAATTCAGGCACAGGGAATCTCGTACCAGTGTTACTTGGCACCGGGCTGGTGTGATGATCTGGATTGTTGCGGTGGCCTGCCCGGCTTTGTGCCCCGAGATAAACACCAATAAAGAGGGAGATGATGGGACTAGTAACAGGATGAGTGTCATGACACCACCTGTGGTATGCGGCCAGGGATTTAGCCGCTGCTGCTGTCGGTGTCTTTTGGGGCAGTTGGTAGTAGCAGCCAGGGATGGTATCGCTCCCCACAGGTGGAGTGGGCCCCAGGGAGGATGATGAGAGAAGTAGTGATGGCGTTTGGCGCCGAGGCACGTGGCAGCGGTGACGGTAATCAAGACTGCGGTAATCAATGGCTGCGGTTCCAGGTGTCTTTGCTTATGCTTTGTGCTGTGTCGCTCGCCCGGTTAGTACTGGTCACCTGCTGTGATGGGCTACTTCGAATCCGAATCCCTTCAGAGGTCAGTCCAGTGAGGTGCTCGGTGAGTCCCTTTTTCCTTGCCTTGTGTGTTGGATCCCTGTGGCTTAAAGCTACTTGGGGACCCCAGTTCGTCTCGAGTAGTCTTGTCCCTATTAGCAGGTACTGCGGCTCCACACAGGGACCTGGTGCTTGAAACCTCCCTGTCCCGGCAGATTCTGGAAATCCATCAGGAAGTGTGATTTTCCCTAGGGTCCTGCACCTGCGTGGCACCGGTTTTGAGGGAGCAGTGTCACTCTCCCATCAGTAACCACATGATCTCCTCCGTCCCACCAGATCACCAGTGAGACACGTCTTCTCCTTTCCTCTCCTGCTGGAGAACTCCCTCTAACTGTTGTGTTGGCTCCTAACTCCCCCTTAGTGGCTGCCCCTCCCTGGGTTCCTATTGCTAGTGGGTGGTGCCCCCATGTTTGAAGGCAACCTTAAGACCCTAACCTAGCACTGTCCCCATTGAGGAGGGAAACCTGGTTGTGCATTTGAGTTTGTAAGTGGTGAAACCGGTATCGACTTCCTCAGGATCCGGGTGTAGCATTACATCTTAAACCAGGTGCAATACTCTGTGGCGACTGAATCCTCAGGAGCGCCACAAAATCAGCATTATCAGCACGCAAAAAAAAACCAATGGAAAAACCTCACATTCCCTCCCCCCAGAAGTGCTGTATCTATGGTTGGCTGTATGTGGGAGGAGAGCCGAACTGCTCAATTGGTGACTTCCATTGGGGTTCATGTCAACTCCACGTCCCAGAACTTTATCTAAAGTCCAGCTGAACCTGCCGAACCGAACTTCAACGGGTTCCCCTCATCGCTAATGAAATGAGCAATGTTAGGCTAGAATCTGTACTGGCCTCAAGACTACGGATATTAGAGAAAGAATAGATTCATGCCATATCGGGCCTAGGTAGAGGTCAGTGATCTCTGTCTGGAGTTGAGTGAATTTCCTGAGCTTCCTAGTTTCCCGGTGAGCATTTGATTTGCCAGCCTGGCATGATGTCATCTTTAGGGTTTGTGGTATATCTGTGATGTCGCACCAGTCCGGCTACTCATCAGCTGAACCTGGGATTTCTGCGGGAAAGGAAATTTGCCTTCTGTCCATGGTCAGAAAGTACTGATGTCGACTGAGGACCATCCAACCATTTCTGATAGATTTGGAATATGGTTTAGGATTCCAATTTCTCATTATACAAATCCAATTCACTATTGCAATATGCTAATAAAGCCCTTGACAGAAGGCAATCCACATCACATAGGTCACATATACCGTACAGACCAAAAGTTTGGACACACCTTCTCATTCATTGAGTTTTCTTTATTTTCATGACTCTGAAAATTGTAGATTCACATTGAAGACATCAAAACTATGAATTAAAACATGTGGAATGAAATACTTAAAAAAGTGTGAAACAACTGAAAATAGGTCTTATATTCTAGGTTCTTCAAAGTAGCCACCTTTTGCTTTGATCACTGCTTTGCACACTCTTGGCATTCTCTTGATGAGCTTCAAGAGGTAGTCACCGGAAATGGTTTTCCAACAGTCTTGAAGGAGTTCCCAGAGATGCTTAGCACTTGTTCACCCTTTTGCCTTCACTCTGCGATCCAGCTCACCTCAAACCATCTCGATTGGGTTCAGGTCTGGTGACTGTGGAGACCAGGTCATCTGGCATAGCACCCCATCACTCTCCTTCTTAGTCAAATAGCCCTTACACAGCCTGGAGGTGTGTTTGGGGTCATTGTCCTGTTGAAAAATAAATGATGGTCCAACTAAACGCAAACCGGATGGAATAGTATGTTGCTGCAAGATGCTGTGGTAGCCATGCTGGTTCTATATGCCTACAATTTTGAATAAATCCCCAACAGTGTCACCAGAAAAGCACCCCCACACCATCACACCTCCTCCTCCATGCTTCACGGTGGTAACCAGCCATGTAGAGTCCATCCGTTCAGCTTTTTTACAAAGACACGGTGGTTGGATCCAAAGATCTCAAATTTGGACTCATCAGACCAAAGCACAGATTTCCACTGGTCTAATGTCCATTCCTTGTGTTCTTTAGCCCAAACAAGTCTCTTCTGCTTGTTGCCTGTCCTTAGCAGTGGTTTCCTAGCAGCTATTTTACCATGAAGGCCTGCTGCACAAAGTCTCCTCTTAACAGTTGTTCTACAGATGAAAAGGTGTGTCCAAACTTTTGGTCTGTACTGTATAGCATAAACATTTGTGACAGAGTATCACAAGTTATATTTTATTTAAAGGGAAACTGTCAGCAAGTTTTTGCTATATAATCTGAGAGCAGCATAGTATATGGCAAGAAAGCCTCATTCCAGGGATATTTCACTCAATCCAGTATTCATAATATCCATGTTTTGTCTGATGTAAATGTAACAGTGCTAAGACTTTTTTGCTGTGTATAACCCCGCCCATTCCCCCGCCTGACAGCTTCCTGTTTACACAGTACAATGTCAGTAAGCTGCCAATCAATGGTAAGGGTGGGGTTACACAGATTAGCTGGACTGGATTGCTCCTGAGAGTGTTAATCTCCTGTTAATAAAACACTAATTATATTGAAATTACAGCACACACCTTAATAAGTGACCCATCCCTGAAATCGGTGTCTTGTGCCCTGTATTATCTTATTAGCTGATTAATTAGCACATGGGCCATCCAGTCAATAGTATAAGAAAGACCACATCACTCCTTATTTGCAGTGAAGAAAACAGTATGTTCCGACGTTACTAGGCTGAGACCGATAACACTCAACACAGTGTCCACTACACTATTCCTAACAGAGCGCCAATAAGGTCCAGACGCACCTAAATATGGACCATTTTGTAATGTCTGGTAACCTCTGAACATGACATTCTGTTTTCTTCTTTGGAAATATGGAGGGCCGTAGCCTCTTGTAGAAGTTGAAGAGTCTGATGCTGCTTCATTTGTTTAATTGTGTTGATAGATACACTGAACAAAACTATAAGAGCAACACTGTCACACGGAGGTTTTTACAAATATCGCCGACTGTCCTGGAAGCATTGGGATCTGTTCAGACTGCAGATTCTGACACTCTGCCTGATAACTTCTCTGAAGTCTGTAATCAGTGCAGGTTGACTTCGGCCTCGACCAACAGACAGGTTAATCTCTGCTGGACTGCTTGTAAGTCTCCTTTGATCACATGTAGTGGGGGAGCCAAATACATCTGCTCCCCTCCTATATATGCTGGATAGATCCTTCCTTCTATGTCAGCTATAGTTTATCTTAGCTGGTCTGGTGAGTTGCTGTGATCCAGACTAACTAATGCTTCTAGTACTGTTGCTGTGTGATTGTGCATTTAACCCTTGTTGTCTTTTTGTTGCTACCTTCCTGCTCTTGATTTTCTCCTGAGTCTCTCATTGTTTGTTCTTGTGTGTTTGCATTGTGTTAGAGGTTTGGTTTCTCCCCTGTCTGTCTTTATCTGATTTTCCATCTCACTCCTGCCCCTTCCTTCCCTGGTGGGAGGCAGGATTCATATTAGTTCTGGTTCAGGAGCTTAGCCAGGCACAGGACTCAGGCATCTCCACAATTAGGAAAAACACTGAGGTTGGGGATAGAATAGGGACCCCTAGCATGAGAGACAGCATAGGAGCCCCTGTCCCTCACTTTCCTACAGTCACATCGTTACAAAACACTTTTGTTATTGCTCTCATTTTTCATGAACTGAACTCCAAGTTCTAAGATTATTTCTATGGACAAAAAAAGGCCTTTTTCTCTAGTATTGTTCACAAATTTGTCTAAATCTGTGTTAGTGAGTGCTTCTGCTTTGCCGAGATAATCCATCCACCTCACAGGTGTGGCATATCAAGATGCTGTTTACACAGCATGATTATTGCACAGGTGTGCCTTAGACTGGCCAGCATGATTATTGTACAGGTGTGCCTTAGGCTGCCCAGCATGATTATTGCACAGGTGTGCCTTAGGCTGCCCAGCATGATTATTGCACAGGTGTGCCTTAAGCGGGCTTTACACGCTACGATATATCATACGATATGTTGTCGGGGTCAAGTAGTTAGTGACGCACATCCGGCATCGTTTGACATATCGTAGCGTGTGACAGCTACGAGCGAGTGTGAATGAGCAAAAATACCCACTTTATCGTTGCTCGTTGACACGTCGCTCATTTTCAAAATATCGAACGTCCTTCTGCGCGCCGGTTGTTCATTGTTCCCGAGGCAGCACACATCGCTCCGTGTGACACCCCGGGAACGATGAACACAGCTTACCTGCGGCCGCCGGCATTGCGGAAAGAAGGAGGTGGGCGGGATGTTTACGTCCGCTGCCCCTCCGCTTCTATTGGCCGGCCACTGTGTGACATCGCTGTGACGCTGAACATCCCTCCCCCTTCAGGAAGTGGATGTTCGCCGTCCACAGCGAGGTCGTTTGGAAGGTAAGTACGTGTGACGGGGGGTTACGACTTTGTGCGACACGGGCAAGAAATTGCCCGTGCCGCACAAACGATGGGGGCGGGTGCGATCTCAAATGCCATCGCACGATTAATTGCAGCGTGTCAAGCAGGCTTTAGGCTGCCCAGCATGATTATTGCACAGGTGTGCCTTAGGCTGCCCAGCATGATTATTGCACAGGTGTGCCTTAGGCTGGCCAAATTAAAAGTCCACTCTAAAATGTGCAGTTTTACAGTATCAGGATCGGTTTAGGTAGGTAAAAAAAAAAAAAAACTGGGATGTTTTCAGCTTCCAGGAATTGTTCCTTGCAACATGGGGCCGTGCATTATCAGCTGCAACATGGGGTGATGGTTGTGGATGAGGCACAACAATGGCCTCCGGATCTCATCACGGTATCTCTGTGCATTCAAAATGGCATCAATAAAATGCACCTGTGTAGATAAATATAATTATTTACAAACATATTTTGGGAATGGACCCATAAATTTAGCATATGGAAATTTTATTTATTTATTTGGCCTCTTATATAATTGATTTCTAAGTATTTTTGGTCGATAATGATAACTCCTGTTTTCTGTGGTTTGGATTTGATCACAAACATTTCCTCCTTGCACTTCTATAAAACCTGCCCTATTAAACTCCTAGAGAAGCAAATGTAAAACGGGTAGATAAAATGATCCCATTATAATTCCAAGCGATATTGAGCCTCACATTGTAAAGGTAAAAGTTAATGTATTTCACTTAAAACATGATCCCTCTTCCTTCCATGCATTATTGATTTCCCTGGGTTTGAATCAGCAGAGTTTTCTGCGGCCTTCACACTATATAAAGCCTTTGGCCACGATGTTTATTAGCACTTTCCACAGGATTTATGTAGATAATTCACAACTATTCAGAGACATCAACACATTTACCAATAACGCCCCTTATCTAATCGCCCATTAGAATTTGTTTTTGGGGTTTTCTTTGCATTTTGAGGTAACCCCTATTTTTTATATCATATAGGATGCTGAAATCCTTAAGATTATTTAATTTACACATCATCGTCCTCGATTCCTACTTGAAATCTAATATATAAAGCTGAGTGTATATGTGTATGTGTGTATGTATGTACTGTATGTAAGTGTGTGTATATGTCCGCTAAAGGAATCCGCACTGTTGCATGTACAATCACAAACGTTTGCACAGACACCCCATGTGACTCAGGGAACGTCATTAAAGACAGACGGGGAAAGAGACAGACTGGGAAAGAGACAGACTGGGAAAGAGACAGACTGGGAAAGAGACAGACTGGGAAAGAGACAGACTGGGAAAGAGACAGACCGGAAAAGAGACAGACCGGGGAAAGACAGACCGGGGAAAGAGACAGACCGGGGAAAGAGACAGACCGGGGAAAGAGACAGACCGGAAAAGAGACAGATGGGGAAACAGAGAGACCAGGAAAGAGACAGACCGGGGAAAGAGACAGACCGGGGAAAGAGACAGATCAGAAAAGAGACAGATGGGGAAAGAGACAGACCGGGAAAGAGACAGACCGGGAAAGAGACAGACCGGGAAAGAGACAGACCAGGAAAGAGACAGACCAGGAAAAGAGACAGACCGGGGAAAGAGACAGACCGGGGAAAGAGACAGACCGGGGAAAGAGACAGACCGGAAAAGAGACAGATGAGGAAACAGAGAGACAAGGAAAGAGACAGACCGGGGAAAGAGACAGACCAGGGAAAGAGACAGATCAGAAAAGAGACAGATCAGAAAAGAGACAGATGGGGAAAGAGACAGACCGGGAAAGAGACAGACCGGGAAAGAGACAGACCGGGAAAGAGACAGACCGGGAAAGAGACAGACCGGGAAAGAGACCGGGAAAGAGACAGATGGAGAAAGAGTTAGACGGGGAAAGAGACAGACGCAGGGATAGAGATAGAGAGAGAGACACACACACAGAGATAGAGACAGACAGACACACAGAGATAGATACAGACAGGCACAGAGATAGAGAGACTGATACAGAGACAGACAGAGAGATAGACACAGACAGACAGACTGGGAGAGAGACAGAGAGACAGTTACTATCCCGGGCAACGCCCAGGTACTACAGCTAGTACCAAATAAAAATGACCTGACCTTCACTTACAACTTTAAATGGAATCTGTCAGGTGATTTTGTAGTACAATACTTATGTTATCTAAGTTAATGATTGGACCCGGAAGTAGAAGCGGCTGGGAGACAGCGGCTGAGCGGGTCTGCAGGACGCGTAGTGGGACCTGTAAGTATGATCATAATGTTTTTTAATAATGTGCTTGTTTTTACAGCCCCTGGACCCGATCTGTAACACGAGCTTCCAAGGAAAGCTCGTGTTCGGGATCGCGTGCATGAACACTATCTGTTCGGTATGATCCTCGAACTTTACAGTTAGTGTTCGCCCATCACTAGTTATCTTTAAATAGGGCTTAAGGAGGCCTTTCAGAATCAGTAAATTTTATTGCTCTCCCTCTTCCTATTATCTTGTTGTAAGCTCCACAGAATTCAGTGGGACATAGTAGATAGTCAAGCATATGTAAATACAAGCTGCAAATGCCCTGCTCCCTCCTCCCACCTCTCAGTGCTGGCATCAGTGATAGTAAATCTGAACTGAATTTCCACTGCTGTCCCCACCCATACTCCCTGCCACTTCTCAGCAGTGATAGTGAATGCACTGGGAGGTGGGTGGAGAAAGGAGTGAATATGCAAATTGTATTTACATACTCTTGACTAATGTGCAGGAGACACTGAATTCTATGGAGTTTACAGCAAGATAACAGGATAAGGTAGAGCTATAAAACTTACTGATCCTGATAGGTCTCCTTAAGCCCTATTCAAAGATAATATTAGCATTGTACTACAAAATCACCTGACAGATTCCCTTTAAACACATACAACACACAGATGGGATCAGTGTACAATACATGTGCCATCAGTGGGCTGTATGGGTTTAAAATTGAAAGTATAGCAGACACTTCTAATTTCATTTTAAAGATCCATACCGCAAAAACATGTTTTTAAAAATGTACACACGGATGGATGGTTAAAAACAGACACAAAGGGTCAAAAATGAACTGTGAGAGACATACATTTTTTATACGGACATGTGTCGGTGACCTAATGCGGGCTTCACATGGTATGATCTATCGTGCGATTGCACGAGCAATCGTACCCGCCCCCGTCATTTGTGCGTCACGGGCAAATCGGTGCCTGTGTCGCACAAAGTCGTTAAACCCCCGTCACACGTACTTACCTGATGAGCGACCTCGCTGTGGGCGGCGAACATCCTCTTCCTGAAGGGGGAGGGACGTTCGGCGTCACAGCGACGTCACACAGCGGCCGGCCAATAGAAGCGGAGGGGCGGAGATGAGCGGGACATAAACATCCCACCCACCTCCTTCCTTCCTCATAGCCGGCGGGTGCCGCAGGACGCAGGTAAGCTGTGTTCATCGTTCCCGGGGTGTCACGTGGAGCAACGTGTGCTGCCCCGGGAACGATGAACAACCTGCGCAAATAAGATTAAACAATTTTTTAAAAATGAGCGACAAGTACACGATCCATGATTTATAACCGATTTGGAGTCGCACATAGGTGTCACACGAGACGACGTCGTGAATGATGCCGGATGTGCGTCACGAAAACCGTGACCCCGACGACACAACACACGATAGATCGTCTCGTGTGACGCCCCCATAAGAGCAGCATGATGTAGTAGCAGAGACGCTGATTCCAGCGATGTGTCACAGGGCTGCTTGCCGTACTTTTGATAAAATCACTCTATCTGGAACAGATCCACTAGTTCATTGTGTACACTGTGCATAGACAGAAATATGCCAATTATTGGTTGGGTGGGGTTACACAGAGCGCATGAATATGGAGGATGACATTATCTAGTGATAATCTGCTGCTCATAAAACAGTGATTTTATCAAAACTACAGCCAGCAGCCCAATAAGGGACACATCGCTAGAATCAGGGTCTCTTTCCCTGTGTCTTGCTGCTCTGACATGGGGTAGCAAAAACCTGGTTAAAGAGTACCTTTAAAAGCAACATGTTGAGAGGTTAAAGGGAACCTGTCACCAGATTTTGTGACTATAAACTGCAGCCAACACCAGTAGGCTCTTCCAGAATACTGTATGTCAGAGCCCAGGTAGCTCTATATAACGTAAAAAAACCACCTTTATAATACTCACCTAGGGAGCGATTCGGTCCAATGGGTGTCGCTGTTCTCAGTCCAGCACCTCCTCTCTTCTGCAATCTCCATCCTCCTTTCTTCTACCCAGCCAAGTAAGGATGACGCGTTTTACGTCATCTACACAGGCCGACATTGTGGTTCTGCGCAGGCGCACTTTTATCTGCCCTGCTGAGGGCAGATCAAAATATTGTAGTGCGCATGCACGGGCGGTCCTTAACCTTTCCTTGTGCCTGCGCATTACAGTCCTTAGCTGTAGCTTTCATGCTGAGCAGGGCAGATGAAAGTGTGCCTGCGCAGGACCGCAATGTTGGCCTGTGTGAATGATGTAGGACACATCATCCATACTGGCCTGGGTAGAAGGACGGTGATTGCCGCAGAGAGGAGGTGCCTGACCGGAGACCATCGACACCCATCGGATTGGATTGCCCCCTAGATGAGTATATAAAGGTGGGTTTTTTTTACATTCGGCTTGGGCTCTTATATACAGTATTCTGGAATGCTGTATATAAGAGCCCAGAGGCGGTGGCCGCAGCTTATATCTGGTGACAGGTTCCCTTTAACAACTAAACAAAGCAAGGTTTGTTAGTTTTTAACAAGGGGCTTGGGTCATACTTCCTCCTCTTCATTCATCCCATTATTTAGACCAGCGTTGACCCAGGATCTCCCCATGCTGCGCTTCCAGTAAGCTGTAGGATAAATTAGCCTATAAACCAGCTACAAAACCACTAAAGTATTAGGACAGTTCTAATAAACTAAATATCGACACAAACTAAAAATTCAATCCGGACTTGTCACTTGGACTCATGATAAAGATTTTAAATGACCTATGTAATCCGGGCCTCGTACCGGGACGGCGAGCCAACGAGTTTTCCATTCTCCGCAGTCATTAGTTACCTGTGACTACGAGAGAAATCAGGCCGTTAAATTATCAGTTACCTATACAATATTCATTATCCGCAGACCATGATAAAGTAACACTAAAAGCCTTAAACTCTTATTACCATTTCAGGTTTCCCTACGGGAATGTGCAATATATCAGGCGCCGCACCGGCTCTAACCGTGATCACGTTCTATC
Organism: Anomaloglossus baeobatrachus; assembly: GCF_048569485.1. Lineage (NCBI taxonomy): Eukaryota > Metazoa > Chordata > Amphibia > Anura > Aromobatidae > Anomaloglossus > Anomaloglossus baeobatrachus. Next base: position 752,805,600 of record NC_134354.1, on the reverse strand, counting down.
GCTATTTTCAACTTTCGAAAGCTAACATTAGCAGGCAACAGGAAGAACTTTTATTTTACCGGTGTGTTTACGTGTTTTTCAGCCCCGTGCCTACCATCTCGTGGAGAAAGGTCAGCGGGTTTATTCCAAGCAAAGCGCGGCTACGGAAATCACAAGCCGTCCTGGAGATTCCGAACGTTCAGCTGGAAGACGCTGGAACATATGAATGTAAAGCCGAAAACTCCAGGGGAAAAAATGCCTTCCGAGGTCAATTACAAGTGTACAGTAAGTATCTGCAAACAGAATCTGACTGCCGCGCCGGTTTATGGAAGGGACTTGGAAAATAACATTTATTCCAATATGTTACATAAATGTCAAGACACTGTACCGGTCACATGGATTTGGGATTAAAGAACCACTACTGACAAAATGGATACATTGGTGTAGACTGATGCACTAGGACTGTGCAGCATCTCCCTGCAGAGCTGCGTGCGGCTGTGTGCACTGATGCCTATGGAAACACGTTAAAATAGTTAAAGGGAACCTGTCTTGTGGAAAAAATGCTATTAACTTGCAGATTTGGGGTTAGTATGCAAGTTAATATTATTTTAAACTGCAATGAAATCTCAGCTACCAGGAGGAAATTAAGTTTTATTGTTGTCAGCCTCTGGCTTTCAGTCAAAGAGGTGCTGCAGGCATCGCTCAGTCTGTTGGCTGTCAGTCAGTGCCAGGGGAGAGGTTACAGTGTACTAAGCACCAACTGAAGCTACGCTGACCACACCACTATGACAGAAAGCCGCAACGTAAGCCTGGCTACCAGGAGGAAATTCAGTTTTACTGCTGCCAAACTCTGGCTTTCAGTCAAAGAGGTGCAGCAGGCAATACTCAGTTGGTCGGTTGTCAATTAGTGCCAGGGGTGACATTGCAGTGTACTGAGCACCAACTGAAGATGCACTGACTGCACCACTATGACTGAAAGCCACAATGAAAGCCTAGTCACCAGGAGGAAATTCAGTTTTACTGCCACCAGCCTCTGGCGTTCAGTCAAAGATGTGCAGCAGGCAATGCTCAGTTTGTCAGCTGTCAATCAGTGCCAGGGGCAAGGTTACAGTATACTGAGCACTGACTGATGCTGCGCTGACCACACCACTATGACTGAAAGTTGCAATGAAAGCTTGGTTACCAGGAGGAAATTCAGTTTTACTGCTGCCAGCCTCTGTCTTTCAGTCAAAGAGGTGCGGCAAGTAATGCTCAATCTGTCAGCTGTCAATCAGTGCCAGAGGTGAGCATACAGTGTACTGAGCACTGACTGAAGCTTTGCCGGCCACACCACTATGACTGAAAGCCCAAGGCTAGTGGGAGGAATAAAATTCATTTAGTCCCAGTAGCCAGGCTTTCAGTGCGGCGGCTGCACAGTTTTTCAAAGGGGTTGTCCAGCCTTGGAGTACAAATCTGCAGCCACTCTGTGTGACTCAGTGCAAACTTATGAATTATCACATTGCACACATTGCACTGTGAGGACATTTTTATGCCAGTGACAGGAGAGGCAGCCTCGTGACCCCAAATGAGAAATTTGCATAAATGGGGTGTAAGATGGTGATCGGATACATTGTCTATGACTGGTATATACCACATAAGTGGTGTGAGCCTGGAAGTCCATGCTAGCACTTGTAGTGCCACATATTTTGGTTATTGTATTAACAGAGCCAGGTTCACGGATGGCTGTAGAGATGGGTGGGACTGGCCATCCACATGCCCCACCCATCGGTGTGTCTGATGTGTGTTGAAATGAGATTGTTTGGCACATGGCAGGGAGAGAGACTGCAGCCAGTATGGATAGTGCTGGGCTGTAGGAAGGATCCTCTGAGGGAGGTCCTATATGGACACTGACAGGAGTCATTGTGTGGAGGCTGCCATACCTCCAGTGCGGGCTGAGTCAGTCAATAAACCGTGTATGTGCTGACCGGGGTCAGTGAACGGAGGCTGAGATACTTCCCTGCAATATTTCCGGGAACAGGGAGGTATCCGAATCTGTGTGGCCATGCCCGTGAGTGAGCTAAACGTACTTGAAAAATTGTGTTATGTTTAAGTTTCTGTAAAGAAGGCTTATCTATTGTTATATTCTGGAGTGTGGTTTATGGAATACTAAATAAACCCTATGACTGTTTAAATGGGAAAAGTGATTCCTATCGCTACCTTTAAGGCCAGCAAGTTAGTGAGTAACCCCATTATACACTGTGTGCAATATCACAGGGGTCACATGCTGACTAGATGTGCACAGCCTCAATCAATACATGTGAATTGAGCAAGGCCAGAAATGTCTAGTTGGAATGTGGCCAGAAGTATGCAAATCACATTCTTGCAGGCACCTGACCGCCAGATCCCAGCGCCGCCACTGGAGACTGGGAGAAAGCAGAGTTTGGGAGCCACTTACATGTATTTTTTTATGGATTTTGAGGAGAAATCACTTAATACAATGATTTTCAAAGTTTCACAAGATTCCATGCTAGGCAGAATAGTTTAAAAATGATAAAAGTTTAGATATTCTTTTTTTTATGGCGCAAAAGTAGCGAAATAAACTAAAAATAATACATATGATATTTGCATAAAGATAGTATCCAGTATAAAGTCCTCCTCTTAACAAAAATTAATAAAAATTGGTATGATTGAAAAATCTCAAAATAAAAAACAAAAAAAAACAAAACAAGAGATCATAAAGCTATGGCAGTTAAATATAAAAGTAATAGCTGTAGTAAAATGGCGACCTGTTCATATTACACAAAAATAGTAAAATAGAAGTTAAATTCTATATACAGGCCCCGATTTTTGTCAGTTTTGATGAGAGGGCACGGTGGAGACACTCCTGATTCATTAAGAGGTGCATGCTTCTTCATGGATCAGGAGCCGCTTACGAGTGGTGTGCACCTTTGTGTGCCATGCCAGAAATCCAACTCCAGTCAGAGACTGCAGTGTGATTTCAAGCGTAAGTAGGACCATAGCTTGGTCCTCAACTTGAAATCTAGACCCATGCTTGACCTCAACTTGAAATCTAAGAAAAAGACTGATGGCACATCCTACTTTTGTAATGTGAACTGGTGCAAACTGAGCATGAAATAGAGTAATAAAAAAGACACAGTTGCACTCTGTAGTGCTCAGATATGTGTAACAATGAATATGGAAATATAGACATGCAATACTGCTATGAAAAACATGTAAAAATTGAGATACTTAGCACACAAAAATGGCCAGTTTTATGAGAGCCCAACAGCCAACGACAAGGCACCCTTTTTTTTTGTCGGGTCCCGGTCTACTTTAATGCCTCTCTTAGGGTTAAGAAACCTCCAATTTATGGGCGGACAGGAACCTGCAAATAAAGAATTAAAATCACCTGAAGGCACATTCTATATTTCTAATGTGAACAGGTGCAAACTGAATATGAAACTTAGTAACAAAAAGGAGACAGTTGCACTCTGTAGTGCTCAGATATGTGGAACAATAAAGATGGGATATTAGACTTGAATTCCTGGTATGAAAAACGGCCAGTTTTATGCGAGCTCAAGAGGCAACAACAAGGCAACTCAACAATAGAAGGTCGCCTTGACGTTGGCTGTTGGGCTCGCATAAAACTGGCCATTTTTGTTTGATAAGTATCTCAATTTTTACATTTTTTCATAGCAGTAATGTAAGTCTATATTCCCATATTTATTGTCACACATATCTTAGCACTATGGAATTCAACTGTCTCCTTTTTCACTTCAACTTGATCCTGGAACCCAAACCCCATTGGGAGTCAGTAATTGGGCAGTTTGGCTCTCTGCGCACATACAGCCAGCCATAAATAGAGCATTTCCAGGGAGGGAGGATGGGTATTTTTTTGTTAGGCGCTGCATTTAAAAATTTGGTTTTTACCCCTGTGAGAGCCATTCAGAGACTACAAGGAGCTCCAACTTGCCGAGTTCCAAGCGTACCCGAGCTCCCCGATGCTTGATCTAGTGGTTTGCCTATGTAAAGCACCCAGACCCTGAACTTTACAGTTTATGGTGTTATATCCCCATAATGCCCCGTCCTGCCCCAGTTCTTCTCATCTTGGAGTAGAAAAACTGTTGTGCAATAGCAAAAAGCTGCAAAATTTGGGGTAACTTTGAGTTGCACCACTTTTCGAAGCTTTTATGTCACTTCTATGTTTATTATGACCTGAGGTCTGGAGAAACTTCAGAGCACAATAATGTATATTCGATTTGCACCAAATAAATCCAATATGAGTAGAATTTTTTATCGAAAGTTGAGTGACTCGTTTCAGTCATCAGTTTCGGAGCCAAAATAGTTCACGTTTTTAAGGAGTTAAATACATTGCTATCAGTAATTCACTTAATTTCTGTGTTTTTTTTTGGAAAAACATTGGTTCTGTTATGTGATGTACCCGCACCTCGCACAAAGCCTTGATCTCCACTGTACTTGAGATTTTTGTATTCACCTCTGGAAAACGTGATACAAAAGACATGGCCTTCAACGCGCGTAGCCACATTATTGCATAGTGACTGCCTGGAAGAATATCTGTGCTGATGAAACAATGCTGCACTGTTATGACATCCATCAAAGAAAAGCCAAGAAAACAATATTTTATCAGCTCCGCTATATTTCATGCGCCGCTCACATCCGAGTGAATAATAAGCAGAATTACATATTTGCAGCTGTTCCTAATTACTATAAGTACATAGAAAACTTCCTCCGCGGCGTCTTCTGATGATGCTTTCCTCTTTACATGTGTACACAATGAAATTCGAACATTAGAGTCTGGAAAAGTGGGAAAAAAGCCTATTGAACGTAAACTTCATAACAGAAGGGTTAAATTGTCCAGTAAAATGGATTTTCCTTTTTGGATTATCCCTTAAAATGAGTCCTGATGATGACCTGATCTCCTGTAAATCTTCAGAGGAGCCTGGTAGCAAGAAATGAATTTCCCTGCAGCATCTCAACTGGAGAAATTAGGTATTACACAGCTGGGGTCCTCCAGAATGAGAGGTGTTTTTGCAGTCCCTTTATGCTCCGGCTAATAAATAAGAGTGCTGAATTGGGGACAGTTTAAAAAAACAGAATGCGTTTTGTTTTCATTGTGTACATCTTGTCTCATAGCTAATGATATCATAGGGCTCAGCTATCATAGGGGTATCATATCATATGATATCATAGGGCATATCATATCATATCATATGATATCATAGGGCTCAGCTAACACTGATGGGTGGGGAAGTTTCACACACACACACACATATATATATATATATATATATATATATATATATATATATATATATTCATTTATATAGCGCTATTAATTCCACAGAGCTTTACATACATTGGCAACACTGTCCCCATTGGGGCTCACAATCTAGAGTCCCTAACTGTATACACACTCATGTGGCTCTTATTGGCTCATAGTTCAGTTGGGACTTTTCCCCTGTCTATGATGCTATATAAAATGGTCACATGTACTAATAAAGGAGAATTCTTTGAGTACACCATACTAAGGCCACTTTCACACATCAGTTTTTTTGCCATCAGGCACAATCTGGTTTGTGACTGATGCAACGGATCCGTCGCAGATTGTGGTACAACTGATGTTACAGATCTGTTAAAAAAACGGATCCGTTTTAGCAGTTTGTACCGCGAATCCAGCTGTGGCCGCGGGTAACCTGAATGACGTCACCGCTGACAGTGCGACTCACTTCAGTTGCTCCGTGGAGCTCACAGCGAGTGGCGGTGCTCTACGGCTGCTCCTGTTAGCTTCCGATGTAGAAGAGCTGAAAGTGTTGAAGTGTTGTGGGACCTTGTGTGGATTACGTCGGACCTGGAGGGGTATTTGGGGATTAATAAAGTGGTGAAAAAGGGTGTTTTTCTTGTCTTTTATTTCAAATAAAGGATTTTTCGGCCTTTGTGTTTATTTACTTTCACTACAGTTCAATGATGGGGGGTGTCTCATAGACGCTGCCATCACTTAGCTACGACTTAGTGGCATCTATGGGCTGGCAGTAACCTCTTATTACCCCGAATTGATGTGACATTTCCGGGTGGCTGCTGGCTGATATTTTTAGGCTGGGAGGCTCCCCATAACGTGGGGCTTTCCATCTTGAGAATACCAGCCCTCAGCCGAGTGGCTTTACCTTGGCTGGTATCAAAATTGAAGGGGGGGGACGCACGCCATTTTTTTTTTTAAATTATTTATTTTTCTGCAAGATATAGACCCGCCCACCAGTAACTGTGATTGGTTGCAGTGAGACAGCTGTCACTCAGCATGGGGGCTCGTCTGACTGCAACCAATCATAGGCGCCGGTGGGGGAAGCAGTGATTATGAGATGGAATAATGAGCGCCCGGCATTTTCAAAGCAGGAGAAGCCGCGGGAGCAGTGTGACAGCTGTACAACGCCACGCCGCACCGTGTATGAGAGGGGGGTGAGAGGGAGAGACCGACAGACCAACAGAGAGAGAGAGAGATATATTTTCTAACCAGAAAGGAATTTACACATCTGAGCATGCTCAGTTTAAAAAAATGGATCTGTCGCTGCAATGCGTTTTTTGCCGCATTACGACAGATCTGGCGCCCATAGGCTTTCATTATACAACACGCCACATGGTGCCGGATCTGGCGCAGTGCAGTTTTTTGCCATTGCCAAAAAAACGTACCATTGTGTGTCGTTTCCAGCAGCTGGACAAACAAATGTTGCCGGATCCAGCGCACGCTGGATGAAACGCGAGGCCATGCGGCACAAACCAGCGCTAATACAAGTCTTTCAGGAAAAAAAAAACGATCCGGCGGCATCATACGTTGGATCCATTTATCCGCAATTCGCCGGATTGTGCCTGATGGCAAAAAACTCATGTGTGAAAGAGGCCTAAGTGTGTGCTGTATTGATTTCCCGAGTGCTCGTAAAACAAATGTTATTAATTTGGAATTCAGGAGGCATAAAAGGTGTGTATTTCACTCACAATGTCGATCACTCCTTTATTAACTTTTAGTAGGATATTTGAAACAAAGGGTTTTTTTTTTTTAAATTAGCCCTTTTATTTAATATACTAGAAGGTGGCCCGATTCTACGCATCGGGTATTCTAGAATTTACGTATTGTGTAGTTAATGTATGATTTTTGTTATATATATATAGATGTTGTTGTGTGTAGTTACCAAGTGTTTGTGTAGGGGCTGTACATGTTCTGGGTGTTGTCTGGGTGTGGCGGGGGGTGAGAGCGGTGTTGTTTGTGTGTTGCGTGTGTTGCGTTGTTTGTGGAGCGCTGTGTGTCTGTAGCGTTGTGTGTGTGTGTTGCGCGGTTTGTGTGGGTGTGGTGTGTTTTTGGGGGAGGTATGTTTTGTGCAATGTGTGTGTTGCGTGGTATGTGCGTATATTTATGTATGCCTCGGTGTTTGTGTGTTAGGTGTTGTGTGTGTGCAGCGTTGTCTGTGTGTGTGGGTGTCTGTGTAGGGCGGTGTTTGTGGTTCCCAGTGTGTGTGTGGTGTGGTGTGTTGTGTGTGTGTATTGGGGGGAGGTGTGCACCTCCCATCATGCTCCATCCCCCATGCTGCGCACCCCCCATCATGCTCCATCCGCCATGCTGCGCACTCCCAAACGTGGTCCATCCCCCATGCTGCGCACTCCCCATCGTGCTCCATCCCCCATGCTGCGCACTCCCCATCGTGCTCCATCCCCCATGCTGCACCAGCATCAGCCTCTCTGCCCCCAGCATCAGCCTCTCTCCTCCCAGCATCAGCCTCTCTCCTCCTAGCATCAGCCTCTCTCCTCCCAGCATCAGCCTCTCTCCTCCCAGCATCAGCCTCTCCTCTCTGTCCCCAGCATCAGCCTCTCTCCTCCCAGCCTTCCCCAGCATCAGCCTCTCTCCTCCAAGCCTCCCTCCTCCCACCCTCCCCCAGCATCAGCCTCCCCCTCCCAGCCTCCCCCAGCATCAGCCTCCCCCAGCATCAGCCTCTCTCCTTCCAGCCTCCCCCAGCATCAGCCTCCCCCAGCAACAGCCTCTCTCCTCCCAGCCTCCCTCAGCATCAGCCTCTCTCCTCCCAGCCTCCCTCCTCCCAGCCTCCCCCAGCATCAGCCTCTCTCCTTCCAGCCTCCCCCAGCATCAGCCTCCCCCAGCATCAGCCTCTCTCCTCCCAGCCTCCCCCAGCATCAGCCTCTCTCCTCCCAGCCTCCCTCCTCCCAGCCTCCCACAGCATCAGCCTCCCCCAGCATCAGCCTCTCTCCTTCCAGCCTCCCCCAGCATCAGCCTCCCCCAGCATCAGCCTCTCTCCTCCCAGCCTCCCCCAGCATCAGCCTCCCCCTCCCAGCCTCCCCCAGCATCAGCCTCCCCCAGCAGCAGCCTCTCTCCTCCCAGCCTCCCCCAGCATCAGCCTCTCTCCTTCCAGCCTCCCCCAGCATCAGCCTCCCCCTCCCAGCCTTCCCCAGGATCAGCCTCTCTCCTCCCAGCCTCTCTCCTCCCAGCCTCCCTCCTCCCAGCCTCCCCCTCCCAGCCTCCCTCAGCATCAGCCTTCCCCTCCCAGCCTCCCTCAGCATCAGCCTTCCCCAGCATCAGCCTCTCTCCTCTCAGCCTCCCCCAGCATCAGCATCTCTCCTTCCAGCCTCCCCCAGCATCAGCCTCCCCCTCCCAGCCTTCCCCAGGATCAGCCTCTCTCCTCCCAGCCTCCCTCCTCCCAGCCTCCCCCTCCCAGCCTCCCTCAGCATCAGCCTTCCCCTCCCAGTCTCCCCCAGCATCAGCCTCCCTCTCCCAGCCTTCCCCAAGATCAGCCTCTCTCCTCCCAGCCTCCTCCAGCACGCCGTGCTCCTCTGCCGACACTCACAGATCCGATCGCATACACACACACACACCTGATCGCATACACTCACACACACCCAATCGCATACACTCACACACACCCAATTGCATACACTCACACACACACACACTGTCGATATCGCACATCCACGCTCACACTCACAACATCCGGAGATACCACATGCTTCTGGCCATGTGATCGTCCGGCAGGTCCTGGAAGGTCACAACAGCACAGTATCGAGGCCGAGAAGCAAGCGATATCGCCGGATGCTGTGAGTGTGTGGATGCGATGTGATGTGTGTGTGAGGTGTGTGTGAGAGTGAGTGTGAGCCGGTGTACACGGGTAACTATGATACACATCGGGTAACCAAGGGACCTTAGTTACCCGATGTGTATAATGGTTACCAGCGTTCACGGGCTCCGTCAAGATTCCAGCATCGCAAGGTTATGTCTGGCGCTGCTGGGATCGTGACGGAGCCGGTGTAGAAGCAAGCGATATCCCAGGATGTTGTGAGTGTGTGGATGTGATGTGTGAGGTGTGTGTGAGAGTGAGTGTGATCTGATGTGTGTGTGTGTACTCACCTGGGAGTCGGAGCTCCGTGTCAGTTGGGCCAGAGCGAGCGTGCATTGCGTGAGGGGGGCGGGGCCTGCAGAGAGTCGGGGCGAGAGGCCAATCCGTGTGGGGGCGGGGCCATGGCGAGCCCAACGGCCAATCAGCTTTGTGTCACCGTAAAGACACAATTTTGGAGCATGACAGACAGACAGACAGACAGAATAAGGCAATTATATATATAGATAAGCGATGAGAGTGACCACAATGGAGTGGTGATGGAGTAGAAGTAGTCTATGATGAAGGCGAGCTAAACCGGCGAAACGCGTAGTCTATTATGCTGGATTTACACTGTTGGTATTTTATCTGTTAGCTTTAATTTTAGATTTATAAAAAGTGCTATGTTTTAAGAAACCTGAATATCTTGGACAACACACTAGATTATTTCCTAACCCTTTTTTTTTCCATTGTTATACATTGTTCCGGAGACATATTTTTTTCTGATACAAACTCTAAAACTTGCTGACTCCATTAGCACAGCTATTAAAGGGAATCTGTCACTGGATTTTTACCACCTAATCTGTGAGCAGCATGACTTAAGGCTGCTTTACACGTGTCGATATGTCGTGCGATCCCATTGTTTTTGCGGGACGGGCAATTTCTTGCCCGTGTCACACAAACTCGTAACCCCCGTCACACATACCTCCCGAACGACCTCGCTGTGGACTGCGAACATCCTCTTCCTGAAGGGGGAGGGACGTTCGATGTCACAGCGACGTCACACAGCAGCCGACCAATAGAAGCGGAGGGGCGGAGATGAGCGGGACGTAACATCCCGCCCACCTCCTTCCTTCCACATTGCCGGCGGCCGCAGGTAAGCTGCAGTTCATCATTCCCGGAGTGTCACATGGAGCGACGTGTGCTGCCTTGGAAATGATGAACAACCGGAGCACAGAAGGACGTTCGATTTTTTGAAAATGAGCGACGTGTCAACAAGCAACGATAAGGTGAGTATTTTTGGTCGTTCACAGTCGCTCATTTGTGTTACATGCTACGATATGTCAAACGAGGCCGGATGTGCGTCACTAACGACGTGACCCCGACGAGATATCGTTTGATATATCCTAGTGTGTAAAGCCCACTTTAGGGTCTGAAACCTGATTTCAGTAACGTATCACTTAATGGGCTACTTACTGTAGTTTTGATAAAATCACTGTTTCATAAGCAGGAGATTATCATTAGAGAACTAGTAATCTCTACTAGTAGACTCTACCATTCTATGATTCTATAGTGAGGGCAGTCAGAAAGTGGAACAGGCTGCCGCGGGAAGTAGTAAGGACAGTCAGAGAGTGGAACAGGCTACCATGGGAGGCAGTGAGGGTAGTCAGAGAATGGAACAGGTGATCACGGAAGGTAGTGAGGGCAGTGATAGAGTGGAACAGCAACAGGCGACCACGGGAGGTAGTGAGGGCAGTCATAGAGTGCAACAGGCGACCACGGGAGGTAGTTAGGCCAGTGATAGAGTGGCACAGGCGACCACAGGGGGTAGTTAGGGCTCTCTGAGAGTGGAAGAGGTAACCACGGGAGGTAGTGAGCTCTTTATCAATGGAAATCTTCAAGTGGAAACTGGATAAACATATAGCTGGGATGATTTAGGAAAACCTGCACTCGCAGGGGGTTGGAATCGATGACCCTTGAGGTCCCTTTCAACTCTACCATTCTATGATTTTATGATTGTAATCCTGCTGCCATTTAGTCCTTCATATTTCTGTGCTGTCACTCCACCCCCGCCACTGATTGGCATCCTTCTGCCTATGCACTATGTACACTTTAAAGCTGCCAATCAGTGTTGTGGGGTTATACAGAGCTCAGGATTCTGAGAACAGGTCGATGTGCTGCAGATTAAACTTTTTTTATCAAAACTACAACAAGCAGCTCAGTAACTGACACATGGTTGAAATCTACATATTTGACCCTAATTCATGCTGCTTTTACATGGAACAGCAAAAACCTAGTGAGAGATTTCCTTTAATATTCCCACACTCAACACACAAGAGAACTCGATACTTTAAGAATTTTGCTTCTTCAGTTGAGCCCAGTACTAGCAAATACATATAAATGAAGCTCCCTCTAGTGGTGACTGTGGGCAGGCAGAATTTTGAAATGTATTCTGATAGTTATGCACATGCTTCTCCCATACATCCGGGACCTCTTTGCACTGTCTAACCTACACTCAGCCCATCTACCCTTTTTTCTTTATTTCCCTGATGATGAGTGTTCTTATCCCACCCATATCAGTAGAGCAGACTCAAAGCCACCATAGCTGGGAAATAAGACCTCCTTAAAGAACACTGATACATTTTGTTACAACGAAGCGACACTTAGAAGTGGGATTTACATAACTAACCATATATTTAAATACCAAAGGATATATATGAAACCTCAACCTCCTTCTTTCTTCTTCACAAGACCTTTACATGAAGTACAACACTCTGCGGAATAAAGCTCCTTGTAGATCTTGTAAGACTGTGAACATAAAACAAAAGCCAAGCTTGGCCAGGGATTTAGAAAGTGACTCCTTTATAGCTCGGTATGATAAATGCATGGCAGCGCATCTGGAGCAGGTGATGGACTGCAAATAACCAGGGGGTCACGTAGGTGAGTGAAGGACACCATGCCATGGTCTCGTCAATAATAAATCCCACAATCTTTCCACAAATTCCTCCACCGGTGTGCAAGACTTATTCCATTCTATTATTTTCTCCTGTAGCTCGGAATGAATTTCATGTCTTTGTGATTATATTTGGTACTCATGTATTAGATAGATAGATAGATAGATGGATAGATAGATAGATAGAGGGATAGATAGATAGATAGATAGATAGATAGATAGATATAGAGATAGATAGATAGATACATAGATAGATAGATAGAGGGATAGATAGATAGCGGGATAGATAGATAGATAGAGGGATAGATAGATAGATAGATAGATAGATAGAGGGATAGATAGATAGATAGATAGATAGATAGATAGATAGATAGAGGGATAGATAGCTAGAGAGATAGATAGATAGAGGGATGGATAGATAGATAGATAGATAGATAAAGAGATAGATAGAGAGATAGATAAAGGGATAGATAGAGGGATAAATAGATAGATGGATAGATAGAAAAAGAGATAGATAGATAGAGGGATAGATAGATAGATGGATAGATAAAGAGATAGATAGATAGAGGGATAGATAGATAGATAGATTAAGGGATAGAGAAAGAGATAGATAGATAGATAGATAGATAGATAGATAGAGGGATAGATAGAGGGATAGATAGATAGATAGAGGGATAGATGGATAGATAAATTGAGAGATAGATAGATAGATAGAGGGATAGATAGAGGGATAGATAGAGGGATAGATAGCTAGAGAGATAGATAGATAGAGGGATGGATAGATAGATAGATAGATAGATAAAGAGATAGATAGAGAGATAGATAAAGGGATAGATAGAGGGATAAATAGATAGATGGATAGATAGAAAAAGAGATAGATAGATAGATAGAGGGATAGATAGATAGATAGATAGATAAAGGGATAGATAGAGAGATAGATAGATAGATAGATAGAGGGATAGATAGATGGATAGATAGAGGGATAGATAGATGGATAGATAGATAGAGGGATAGATAGATGGATAGATAGAGGGATAGATAGATAGAGGGATAGATAGATGGATAGATAGAGGGATAGATAGATAGATAGATAGATAGATAGATAGATAGATAGATGGATAGATAGAGGGATAGATAGATAGATAGATAGAGGGATAGATAGATAGATAGATAGATAGATAGATAGATAGATAGATAGATAGATGGATAGATAGATAGATAGAGGGATATATGGATAGATAGAGGGATAGATAGAGGGATAGATAGATAGATGGATAGATAAAGAGATAGATAGATAGAGGGATAGATAGATTAAGGGATAGAGAAAGAGATAGATAGATAGATAGATAGAGGGATAGATAGAGGGATAGATAGATAGATAGATAGATAGATAGAGGGATAGATGGATAGATAAATTGAGAGATAGATAGATAGAGGGATAGATAGAGGGATAGATAGAGGGATAGATAGAGGGATAGATAGCTAGAGAGATAGATAGATAGAGGGATAGAGGGATAGATAAAGAGATAGATAGAGAGATAGATAGAGAAATAGATAGATAGAGGGATAGATAGATAGATAGATAGATAGATAGATAGATAGATAGATAGAGGGATAGATAGATAGATAGAGGGATAGATAGATACATACAAGATATAGAGATACTGTAGATAGAATGCAAATTCATAATTCCGCTATAGGTACCCAAAAATATTAGCCTTAAAAAAATAAACTTTCGACTGTACAAGCTGTCACCTTCGCACATAAATGGTTACGGAAAGACCAATATCTTTCATCTGGAATGATACTGTTTTTGCTGTCTTTCTATCTAGCTACAGTATATCACAAAAGTGACTACACCTTCAGTATATTCCAGGAGGTGCAAATTTGGTACTGAAATCTGGTGCAGACATTTCAGCAACAAATTTGCACCTCCTGGAAGAAAACTTCACCGAAACGGTGTCAGAACCGTTTTTGTGCATTTTTTTTTTTTGCCAAGAGATGCAGATTTGGTGCTGAAATTTTTACACCATATTCCTGCATCCAATCTACACCTCCTGGCAGAAATAATTGCATTACTACCGCATTCTTCCGCATGCGGTAGGGATGCTTTTTTTTTTTTTTTGCCAGGAGGTGTAGATTGGGTGCAGGAAGATGGTGTAAAAATTTTATTACCAAATCTACATCTCTTGGCAAACCCCCCCCCCCCCACTGTTTTCAATCCTGTACCCATGACTGAATCATGGCTGTGGGCGGGACAGGCCCAAGCAAATGCTGCATGAAGTAAATAGCTTGGGGACAGGGCTCGATGGCTGAATGTGAACAGCCACCAATTGCTAAAATCAAGACAGGTGGAAAAAATAAAATTAAAGTGCACAGCAGGATGTGAATCAACCACAACCACAATTCAATGAAGAAAAACAACAAGAAAACTAACTGAACAAAAATATATAGTGCAAAATGTGCACTGCACGAAAAATTCCAAGCTGTACTGTTTTAAAAATGTGAGATTTTTGGCAAAAAATTGGAATTCCTTGAGCTACCCCGCCACGTCACGGCAAATCTCTTTGGGGCAGTCCTACTATAAAATATTGTATATTTAAAGTGTGCCATACGGCCTCACATATAAAAAAGTAGAACTGTCTATAGCAGCACCTACCTGGTGCTTTTCAATCCCGTACCCATGACTGAATCATGGCTGTGGGCAGGACAGGCCCAAGCAAATGCTGCATAAAATAAATAGCCTGTGGACAGGGCTCGATGGCTGAATGTGAACAGCCACCAATTGCAAAATCAAGACAGGTGGAAAAAATAAAACCTGTCCACAGGCTTTTCATTTCATGCAGCATTTGCTTGGGCCTGTCCAGCACACAGCCTTGATTCAGTCATGGGTACGGGATTGAAAAGCACCAGGTGAGTGCTGCTATGGACAGTTCTATTTTTTCATATGTGAGGCCGTATGGCACACTTTAAATATAAAATATTTTAGAGTAGGACTGCCCCAAAGAGATTTGCCGTGACGTGGCGGGGTAGCTCAAGAAATTGCAATTTTTTTTGCCAAAAATCTCACATTTTTCAAAAAAGTGCAGTTTGGAATTGTTAGTGCAGTGCACATTTTGCGGTATATATTTTTGTTTTAGCTGGTTTTCTTAGGGGGGTTTTACACGCTGCAACATCGCATCCGGAATATCGTTGGGGTCACGTCGTTAGTAACGCACATCCGTCGCCGGTAACAACATCGCAACGTGTAAATCCTAGATGCGCCGATAAACGATCGCAAAAGCGTCGAAAATCGGTGATCTGTGTAGCTTCGGAAATTTTCATAATGTTGGGTCGACCGCAGGTACGATGTTGTTTGTCGTTCCTGCAGCTCCACACATCGCTGTGTGTAAACCCGCAGGAGCGACAAACATCTCCTTAACTGCGTCCAGCGGCAATGCGGAAGGAAGGAGGTGGGCGGCATGTTATGTTCCACTGATCTCCGCCCCTCCGCTTCTATTGGCCGGCCGATTAGTGAAGTCGCGGTGACGACGCTGTGACGCTGAACACACCTCCCCTTTGAAGGAGGGATAGTTCGGCGGTCACAGCGACGTCGCCGAGCAGGTATGTGCATGTGACGCTGCTGTAGCGATAATGTTCACTACGGCAGAAATCACCACATATCGCATGTACGACGGGGGCGGGTGCTATCACGCTCGGCATCGCTAGCTGATGCTAGCGATGTCGCAACGTGCAAAGTACCCCTTAGTGTTGGTATAGCACATTTAATCTCAATAAAATAAATTAAACTTTGTGGGTGTAACGTATAAAGTGTGGAAAAATTCCTGGGGTATGAATACTTTTTTCAAAGCACTGTAGGTGCATATTTGGAGTCTTTATATAAAGTCCTGACACCAAACACGAGTATTATTTTCTGAGAATCTTTCCTTCTTTATTATACATTCCTGGCCTTATACTAAAGTCCTGGCGCCCTTGTGTAACGTTTCCGACAATGTCATATTTGCGCCATGTTATTTTTCTTAGTTGTCACCTGTTTATGTATTCCTATTCAATTATTTATATGGAAACTAAAATGTGTTTTTTTGTTTGCTTTTTTTTAAACTCATTTCTTTTTTTTTTCCCCTCTGCTTTAGCTCAGCCACAATGGATGGAGAAGATTAATGACACCCAGTTAGACAGCGGAGACCAGCTCCGCTGGGAATGTAAGGCATCTGGAAAGCCTAGGCCCATATATCGCTGGCTGAAGAACGGCCTCCCTCTGCTCCCGCAGGTAACGTGTCATTGAATACTTTATATAACTTTCTGTTACTTTCTTATCACAATAGACACAATATTCATTTTGCAAATATTAGTTTTGTTGGAATTTCATGAAAGCATTTCCAAAGAGCAATATAGCTTTACACCCGTATCCAGCACCTGGAGGCAGAAAATCAGTAAATGACCCCTAATAATTACATATGTTTGGTGTTCAGTGAATTTATTACAATTTTGTACAGAAATTTCACATATAAACCTATATATTAGGCTAGGGTCATATTTCCGATGTTTTGTATCAGTCACATGCGTTGCTTGACGCTTGTGACTGATGCGTTGTACAACGGATGACAAGAATAAGAATTCATTGTCGGAGAGAGAGAACGATCAGCTGATCACTCTCATTAGCCGGCCGCTGGGTGATCAGCTGATTGCTCTCATTAGCCGGACGCTGGGTGATGAGGTGATCGCTCACAGCAGCCGGCCGCCGGGTGATCAGCTGATCGCTCTCATTAGCCGGCCGCTGGGTGATCAGCTGATCGCTCTCATTAGCCGGCCACCGGGTGATCAGCCGATTGCTCACAGCAGCCTGCCGCTGGGTGATCAGCTGATCACTCTCATTAGCCGGCCGCCAGGTGATCAGCCAATCGCTCACAGCAGCCGGCCGCCGGGTGATCAACCGATCGCTCACAGAAGCTGGCCGCCGGGCGATCAGCTGATCGTTCGGCCACCGAGAGAGAGCATGCGCAACAGAATCAAAAGGATTCCACTGTTCAAAAAACGCTACATGCTGTGTTCCTGCCGCCCGATGGTCAGTCGTTCCACAACTGATCAGTTGGGCGGACGATGCAACGCAGCATCATCAGTCACAATCCGCCGCTCATACAAGCATATGGGAACAACGGAATCCGCCAAACGGATTCCATTGTTTACCAGAGCCGCGGATTGTGACTGATACAAATTGACGGAAATGTGAACCTAGCCTTACTGAAAATAAGACACTAATCAGCGCTCAGCTTTCATTTTATCAGAGCAGCATAAGGAATTCATGATGTCCGTAGTCTCCAAACTGTCAATCAAGTTGCTTACTGGTTATCTTCTATCTATTGGGCTGTGATACCAATCAAACAGAAAATGCACACATGTGCACCAACAGCCACGTCATGACCTAAAAATGGGTGTTTTGTGCTTGGCTATGGGTACCCAAATAATGGGTCTAATAGATGGTTATGAGGTGCGAATGTAGCAGACGTTCATCTACTATCAGAGCGCCACACAATTTTACATTACATAGAGAGCAAGTTGTGGCTCTTATTTTCATGAGTACTATATCTGTAGATAGATATATAGTAAATAGATGGGTATTTCATATTCTCAAGGTTTGCATACATCTTAGCTCTTACAGAGTGCTGCTGTATGCTTTTTTTTATATTATGCAGACACAGCAGTTTGCACCTGTTCACACTTGCTTTTTTCCGTTAGGAGGTGGTGGTAAGTGTTTTGCAGTCATAACTACATATATTGAACTTTCCTTTGTGTAAAAAAATAGGTCAATTCATTTTTAAACCAACAAGAAAAGAGTATGGGACCAAGTAGTCAGTATTCAAGCTGTGAGCATCAGGCAGTATTTGAGCAGCACTGCACTAGGCTATATTCGAGCAGTACTGCACCAGGCTATATTCGAGCAGTACTGCACCAGGCTATATTCGAGCAGTACTGCACCAGGCTATATTCGAGCAGCACTGCACCAGGCTATATTCGAGCAGTACTGCACCAGGCTATATTCAAGCTGTTTGCACCAGGCTATATTCGAGCAGTAGTGCACCAGGCTATATTTGAGCTGTTTGTACCAGGCTATATTCGAGCAGTACTGCACCAGGCTATATTCGAGCTGTTTGTACCAGGCTATGTTCGAGCAGTACTGCACCAGGCTATATTCGAGCAGTAGTGCACCAGGCTATATTCGAGCAGTAGTGCACCAGGCTATATTCGAGCAGTAGTGCACCAGGCTATATTCGAGCAGTAGTGCACCAGGCTATATTCGAGCACCACTGCACCAGGCTATATTCGAGCAGCACTGCACCAGGCTATATTCGAGCAGCACTGCACCAGGCTATATTCGAGCAGCACTGCACCAGGCTATATTCGAGCAGTAGTGCACCAGGCTATATTCGAGCAGTACTGCACCAGGCTATATTCGAGCTGTTTGTACCAAGCTATATTCGAGCAGTACTGCACCAGGCTATATTCAAGTAGTAGTGAACCAAGCTCTATTAGAGCAGTTTGCACCAGGCTATATTAGAGCAGTTTGCACCAGACTATATTCGAGCTGTTTGCACCAGGCTATATTCGAGCTGTTTGCACCAGGCTATATTAGAGCAGTTATGCACCAGGCTATATTCGAGCAGTTATGCACCAGGCTATATTTAAGCAGTACTGCACCAGGCTATATTCGAGCAGTACTGCACCAGGCTATATTAGAGCAGTTATGCACCAGGCTATATTAGAGCAGTAGTGCACCAGGCTATATTCGAGCAGTACTGCACCAGGCTATATTCGATCAGTACTGCACCATGCTATATTCGAGCAGTACTGCACCAGGCTATATTCGAGCAGCACTGCACTAGGCTATATTCGAGCAGCACTGCACCAGGCTATATTAGAGCAGTTATGCACCAGGCTATATTCGAGCAGTACTGCACCAGGCTATATTCGAGCAGTACTGCACCAGGTTATATTCGAGCAGCACTGCACTAGGCTATATTCGAGCAGCACTGCACCAGGCTATATTCGAGCAGTACTGCACCAGGCTATATTCAAGCTGTTTGTACCAAGCTATATTCGAGCAGTACTGCACCAGGCTATATTCAAGTAGTAGTGAACCAAGCTCTATTAGAGCAGTAGTGCACCAGGCTATATTCGAGCAGTAGTGCACCAGGCTATATTCGAGCAGTAGTGCACCAGGCTATATTCGAGCAGTAGTGCACCAGGCTATATTCGAGCACCACTGCACCAGGCTATATTCGAGCAGCACTGCACCAGGCTATATTCGAGCAGCACTGCACCAGGCTATATTCGAGCAGCACTGCACCAGGCTATATTCGAGCAGTAGTGCACCAGGCTATATTCGAGCAGTACTGCACCAGGCTATATTCGAGCTGTTTGTACCAAGCTATATTCGAGCAGTACTGCACCAGGCTATATTCAAGTAGTAGTGAACCAAGCTCTATTAGAGCAGTTTGCACCAGGCTATATTAGAGCAGTTTGCACCAGACTATATTCGAGCTGTTTGCACCAGGCTATATTCGAGCTGTTTGCACCAGGCTATATTAGAGCAGTTATGCACCAGGCTATATTCGAGCAGTTATGCACCAGGCTATATTTAAGCAGTACTGCACCAGGCTATATTCGAGCAGTACTGCACCAGGCTATATTAGAGCAGTTATGCACCAGGCTATATTAGAGCAGTAGTGCACCAGGCTATATTCGAGCAGTACTGCACCAGGCTATATTCGAGCAGTACTGCACCAGGCTATATTCGAGCAGCACTGCACTAGGCTATATTCGAGCAGCACTGCACCAGGCTATATTAGAGCAGTTATGCACCAGGCTATATTCGAGCAGTACTGCACCAGGCTATATTCGAGCAGTACTGCACCAGGTTATATTCGAGCAGCACTGCACTAGGCTATATTCGAGCAGCACTGCACCAGGCTATATTCGAGCAGTACTGCACCAGGCTATATTCAAGCTGTTTGTACCAAGCTATATTCGAGCAGTACTGCACCAGGC
Organism: Anomaloglossus baeobatrachus; assembly: GCF_048569485.1. Lineage (NCBI taxonomy): Eukaryota > Metazoa > Chordata > Amphibia > Anura > Aromobatidae > Anomaloglossus > Anomaloglossus baeobatrachus. The sequence continues at coordinate 752,785,542 of NC_134354.1, read as the reverse complement.
TATATTCAAGTAGTAGTGAACCAAGCTCTATTAGAGCAGTTGTGCACCAGGCTATATTAGAGCAGTTATGCACCAGGCTATATTTGAGCAGTACTGCACCAGGCTATATTCAAGCAGTAGTGTACCAGGCTATATTAGCACAGTAGTGCACCAGGCTATATTACAGCAGTTGTGCACCAGTCTATATTTGAGCAGTACTGCACCAGGCTATATTCAAGCAGTAGTGCACCAGGCTATATTAGAGCAGTTATGCACCAGGCTATATTTAAGCAGTACTGCACCAGGCTATATTCAAGCAGTAGTGCACCAGGCTATATTACAGCAGTTGTGCACTGGGCTATATTAGAGCAGTACTGCACCATGCTATATTCAAGCTGTTTGCAACAGGCTCTATTAGAGCAGCTTGCACCAAGCTATATTCGAGCTGTTTGCAACAGGTTATATTTGAGCTGTTTTCACCAGGCTATATTAGAGCAGTAGTGCACCAGGCTACATTAGAGCAGTTTGCACCAAGCAGTATTAGAACAGTTGTCCACCAGGCTATATTTGAGCTGTTTTCACCTGTTCACACTTGCTTTGTTTTGTTTTGGTTTTTTTTGCTTTTTGTAGACACTGTAGATAGATTGATACATAGACTAGCATCTCCAAACAAAATAAAGTAAGTGTGAATAGGTGCAAGCTGCTATGACTGCATAATACACAAACAAAAGCATACAGCAGCACTCTGTAAGCGCTAAGATGTATGCAGACAGTGAATATGTATATTTTGGATGGCATTACTGATATGCAGAATATACTTTTAAAATGAATGCACTTAACACACAAATTGTCCAATTCATGAGAGCCCATAAGCCACGACAAGGTGTTCATTTCTTAGATGGGACCTTAAACCTAATCATTTTCAGACCTCTCCCAAGCTAAATGTCTACAAATTTAAAGGGCCAGAAAGATCCAGAACTAATTATAAACAGCCGTTAAAGGAATAGACTTTTAATGCAGAAGAGGCATGTTTGATAAATATTAGGTGCAGGGTCTCATACAAGAAAGGTACACCTTGTCATGGTTGGTGGGCACTCATGAGTTGGCCAATTTATGTGCTAAGTACCTTCATTATATGCTGTTTTCATATATTCAATGTTTACATTCACTACAGTTCAAACGCTTAGGGTCACTTAGATATTTCCTTATTTTTTAAAGGAAAGCACATTTTTTTTCTTTCTTTTCAATGAAGCTAACATTAAATTAAACAGGAATACACTCTATACATTGTTAATGTGGTAAATGACTATTCTAGCTGCAAGCGTCTGGTTTTTAATGCATATCTACATAGGTGTATAGAGGCCCATTTTCAACAACCACCACTCCAGTGTTCTAATGGTACATTGTGTTTGTTAACTGTGTTAGAAGGCTAATGGATGTTTAGAAATCCATTGAAAACCTTTGTGCAAGTATGTTAGCATAGCTGAAAAAACTTTTGCTGATTAGAGAAGCTAAAAAACTGACCTTCCTTTGAGCTTGTTGAGAATCTGGAGCATTACATTTGTTGGTTCCATTAAACTCTCAAAATGGCCAGAAAAAGAGAACTTTCATGTGAAACTCAGCAGTCTATTCTTGTTCTTAGAAATCAAGGTTATTCCACGCGAGAAATTGCCTAGAAACTGAAGATTTCCCACAACGGTGTGACCAACTCCCTTCAGAGGAGAGCAATAACAGGCTCTAACCAGAGTAGAAAGAGAAGTGGAAGGCCGCGCTGCACAACTGAGCAACAAGACAACTACATTACAGTCTCTAGTTTGAGAAATCGACGCCTCACAGGTCCTCAACTGGCCGCTTCATTAAATAGAACCCGCAAAACGCCAGTGTCAACGTCTACAGTGAAGAGGTGCCTCCGGGATGTTGACCTTCAGGGCAGAGTGGCAAAGAAAAAGCTATATCTGAGACTGACTAATAAAAGGAAAAGATTATTATGGGCAAAAGAACACAGACATTGGACAGAGGAAGATTGGAAAAAAGTGTTATAGACAGACAAATGAAAGCTTGAGGTATTTAGATCACACAGAAGAACATTTTTTGAGATGCAGAACAACTGAAAAGATGCTGGAAGAGTGTCTGACGCCATCTGTCAAGCATGGTGGAGGTTATGTGATGGTCTGGGGTTGCTTTGGTGCTGGTAAAGTGGGAGATTTGTATAAGGTAAAAGGGATTTTGAATAAGAAAGGCTATCACGCCATTTTGTAACGCCATGCCATACCCTGTGTTGCCAGAGCTTGATTGGAGACAATTTCATTCTACAACAGGACAATGACCCAAAGCACACCTCCAAATTATGCATGAAATATTTAGGGAAGAAGCAGGCAGCTGGTATTCTAACTGTAATGGAGTGGCCAGCCCAGTCACCAGATCTCAACCCTATTGAGCTGTTGTGGGAGCAGCTTGACCATATGGTGCAAAAAGTGCCCATCAAGCCTCCAACTTGTGGGAGGGGGAAGCATGGGGTGAAATATCTCCAGATTACCTCCGCCAAACTAACAGCTAGAATGCCAAAGGTCTGCAAAGGAAGGAAGATAGAGAGATAGATAGATGGATAGATAGATATCTGTTTCCCTTTTCTTGCAGAATTTGTATAGAATTCCTATATACAACACAGCAGACCCGCTCATATATAATGGGACACATTTGTGCTGCCGTCCTGTCGTTTCGCTGCTCCACGTCAGTTATATTTATGACTTGTATAGAACATATACAGTGAGATAGAGCGACTAGTACAAGTAATCTGCGGGGCCCATCTCTCCGCGGTATTTCACTGACTGATGAAGCTATACTCCGGGGGCTTCATTGAAGCTTTCTGATTTATCTTCAGGCCCAGCAAAGTATCGCCTATTTAAAAGGAACAGCAATCAGAAAAATTCTTGTAAACGTCAAGCACATGTCAAGTTAAAGGAAATTTACAGTTTGATTGTCCAAGGATTGAACAGAAGTCTATTGATATTTATAATCAAAGGAGGACTAAAGACATCTCGCTGCATTGTTGTGTTGCCTTGAATTAGACTTTTAACTTTTTTTTTTTCTTTTTTTTCATAATTTATATAATAATTGTTATTTTTTTATTTTGGAAATCATCAGTCATAACTACATTTGTTGAACTTTTCCTTTTTGTAAAAAAAAATAGGCCAATTCATTTTTAAGCCCACAAGAAACAAGTATGTGACCAACATGATTTTTGGTCCCCTTCTTGTTTAGCGCCATAGTCGGTATTAGAGGTGAAGTGCACCACTCTATATTCGAGTGGTTTGCACAAGGCAATATTAGAGGTAATTAAAGCAGCCTTTATTATAGCAGAGTTGCACCAAGCGATATTCACCTGTTTGCACCAGATAGTATTAGAGCGGTAGTGCACCAGGCTATATTCAAGCCGTTTGCACCAAGTGGTATTAGGCTGTGTACCCACACTGGGATTTTTTTGCATTTTTTGATGCATTTTTTTTTGCAGATTTTAACCAATATGCAAGGGAAACCGCCTCCCAGCAAAGTCTATCAGTTTTTTCCCCAGCGTTTTTCCTGCCAAGAGGTGTAGTATTAGGTGCAGAAAATCTGCACCTAAATTTGCAACGTGGAAATATACCCTTAGAGCAGTAGTTCACCAGGCTATTTTAGAGCAGTTGTGCACCAGGCTATATTCAAGAAGTTTGCACCAGGCGGTATTAGAGCAGTTGTGCACCAGTATATATTTGAGGATTGCACTAGGCGGTATTAGAGCATTTCTGCACCATGCTACTTTAGAGCAGTTTGCACCAGGCGGTATTAGAGCATTTGCGCACCATTCTTATTTGATCAGTTTGCACAAGGCGGTAGTAGAGCAGTAGTACACCAGGCTATATTAAAGTGGTATTAGAGCAGTAGTGAACTAGGTTATATTCAAGAAGTTTGCACCAGGCGGTATTAGAGCAGTTGGGCACCAAAAGTTTGGACACACCTTCTCATTCAAAGAGTTTTCTTTATTTTCATGACTCTGAAAATTGTAGATTCACATTCAAGGCATCAAAACTATGAATTAACACATGTGGAATGAAATACTTAACAAAAAAGTGTGAAACACCTGAAAATATGTCTTATATTCTAGGTTCTTCAAAGTAGCCACCTTTTACTTTGATTACTGCTTTGCACACTCTTGACATTCTCTTGATGAGCTTCAAGAGGTAGTCACCGGAAATGGTTTTCACTTCACAGGTGTGCCCTGTCAGGTTTGATAAGTGGGATTTCTTGCCTTATAAATGGGGTTGGGACCATCAGTTGTGTTGTGCAGAAGTCTGGTAGATACACAGCTGATAGTCCTACTGAATAGACTGTTAGAATTTGTATTATGGCAAGAAAAAAGCAGCTAAGTAAAGAAACACGAGTGGCCATCATCACTTTAAGAAATGAAGGTCAGTCAGTCCGAAAAATTGGGAAAACTTTAAAACTGTCCTCAAGTGCAGTGGCAAAAACCATCAAACCCTACAAAGAAACTGGCTCACATGAGGACCACCCCAGGAAAGGAAGACCAAGAGTCACCTCTGCTGCGGAGGATAAGTTTATCCGAGTCACCAGCCTCAGAAATCGCAGGTTAACAGCAGCTCAGATTAGAGACCAGGTCAATGCCACACAGAGTTCTAGCAGCAGACACATCTCTAGAATAACTGTTAAGAGGAGACTTTGTGCAGCAGGCCTTCATGGTAAAATAGCTGCTAAGAAACCACTGCTAAGGACAGGCAACAAGCAGAAGAGACTTGTTTGGGCTAAAGAACACAAGGAATGGACATTAGACCAGTGGAAATCTGTGCTTTGGTCTGATGAGTCCAAATTTGAGATCTTTGGATCCATCCACCGTGTCTTTGTGCGACGCAGAAAAGGTGAACGGATGGACTCTACATGGCTGGTTCCCACCGTGAAGCATGGAGGAGGAGGTGTGATGGTGTGGGGGGGCTTTGCTGGTGACACTGTTGGGGATTTATTCAAAATTGAAGGTATACTGTACCAGCATGGCTACCACAGCATCTTGCAGCGGCATGCTATTCCATCCGGTTTGCGTTTAGTTGGACCATCATTTATTTTTCAACAGGACAATGACCCCAAACACACCTCCAGGCTATTAACCCCTTCACGACCTTGGACGGATCTATCCGTCCAGGAACGTGTCCCATTAAGCCCCGCTCCCTGCCGTTGGTAGGCGGCTTGGATCGGCACACATATCAGCTGTTTTCAACAGCTGACATGTGTGCCTGCTAGCCGCGGGTGGAATCGCTTCCACCCGCGGCCATTAACCCCTTAAATCTTGCTGCCAAAGTTTGGCAGCAAGATTTAAATGCGCGCGGCCATGTTTTTTACTTACCGCCGCCCCCACCGGAAGTCACGTGTGTTATCACGTGACTATCGGTGGTTGCCATCGTAGCACAGGGTCATGTGATGACGCCTGCTGCTATGATGTTTCACTTTCGTTTTCCCTCGGCCGAGACCAGAGGGAAAACCAAAGTGACTGATTCTGCTGTTTACAGCTGTATTGCTGTGATCATCAGATTGATAAGAGCGATCGGATTGCTGATCGCTATAGCCCCCTAGGGGGACTAGTAAAATTAAAAAAAAAGTAAAAAAAAAGTTTTAAAAAATAAAAAAAAACAAAAAACCTAAAAGTTCAAATCAACCCCCTTTCCCCCCATTGAAAATTAAAGGGTTAAAAAATAAATAAATATACACATATTTGGTATCGCCGCGTTCAGAAATGCCCGATCTATCAAAATATAAAATCAATTAATCTGATCAGTAAACGGCGTAGTGGCAAAAAAATTCCAAACGCCAAAATTAAGTTTTTTGGTCGCCGCAAGTTTTACGCAAAATGCAATAACAGGCAATCAAAACGTAGCATCTGCGCAAAAATGGTACCATTATAAACGTCAGCTCGAGACGCAAAAAATAAGCCATCACTGAGCCATAGATCCCAAAAAATAAGAACGCTACGTGTTTCGGAAAATGGCGCAAAACGTGCGCCACTTTTATTGGACAAACTTGTGAATTTTGTTAACCCCTTAGATACAAGTAAACCTATACATGTTTGGTGTCTACAAACTCGCACCGACCTGAGGCATCACATAGATACATCAGTTTTATCATATAGTGAACACGGTGAATAAAACATCCCAAAAACTATTGTGCGATCACACTTTTTTTGCAGTTTTTCCACACTTGGAATTTTTTTGCTGATTTCCAGTACAATATATGGTAAAACCTATGGTTTCATTTAAAAGTACAACTCATCCCGCAAAAAACAAGCCCTCATATGGCAAGATTGACGGAATAATAAAAGAGTTACGGCTCTCGGAAGAAAAGGAGCAAAAAACAAAAACGCAAAAACAGAAAGTGCCCGGGGGCTGAAGGGGTTAAGGAGAGTGATGGGGTGCTACTCCAGATGACTTGGCCTCAACAGTCACCAGACCTGAACCCAATTGAGATGGTTTGTGGTGAGCTGGACCGCAGAGTGAAGGCAAAAGGGCCAACAAGTGCTAAGCATCTCTGGGAACTCCTTCAAGACTGTTGGAAAACGATTTCCGGTGACTACCTCTTGAAGCTCATCAAGAGAATGCCAAGAGTGTGCAAAGCAGTAATCAAAGCAAAAGGCGGCTACTTTGAAGAACCTAGAATATAAGACATATTTTCAGTTGTTTTACACTTCTTTAAGTATTTCATTCCACATGTGTTAATTCATAGTTTTGATGTCTTCAATGTGAAACTACAATTTTCAGAGTCATGAAAATAAAGAAAACTTTGAATGTGAAGGTGTGTCCAAACTTTTGGTCTATACTGTATGTATATATATATATATATATATATATATATTATATATAGTGTGTGCGTGTGTGTGTACATACTGTGTGTGTGTGTGTATATATATATATATATATATATATATATATATATATAAAATATAATATAAGAAAATGAAAATTAAAGAATATTTTTCTATATTAATGGCATTTTATGGACAGTGCTAGCAAATCGCAGTCACACGCATTCTCATGTATGCATTCTATTACAGAACAGAGTTGAGATGGTGAACGGGATGCTGACGATTCATAATGTCAATCAGTCGGATGCAGGAATGTACCAATGTCTGGCGGAAAATATCTATGGAATTATCTATGGAAGTGCAGAACTGAAAGTTTTAGGTAATACTTAACAAAATCATAAAATGCTACATAAACTTCCATTGATGTGTATTGGTGTTTTATCCTGTGCATTTTGATTGTTTTCTTCCCTCTACTGCTCCTTTTAAAATTGAATTTCCTTTTTTAACCTTCGTCAGGCTGCATAATTTTACAATGTTAACAGCGACCCCTTATCTCGGAAGGGGGTGGAGATATTTTATTGAAATTTGGAGAATATATTCTGGACCAAAACTGCAGAGATGTCCCGAAATTTCAGTCCTCTACGGCTTTTGGAAAAAAAAATGTATTGCAATTTTAAAACGGAATAGTTACAATTGTACCTACTCAGCCGGACGAGGGTTAATGCTTGTTAAGTGGTCAGGCTCCTCCCAAAATGTGCTATTGTCCTGAGCCAATCAGATGTCTCCCTCTTACAGTTCCTCCTCTCGCAGCATAAGGCACAAAGAGGAAGATATTCGGCAGCTGCATCCCCCTCCTCCCCTTCCTATACAGTATATCTAATATTTACCAATTTTTACAAAACAGATTTTTTTTTTTAAAGCCTGAGATAGTTTTTGAACTTTTAAAAGTGAATCTATAGGTAGATAAGATGCAAAGTTTCAGGTATTCGCATATAATCACAAAAGTTGTACACCGAGTGCAGAGAGATATAGAGAATAATTTTATTCATTGATTTAGCGCTATTAATTCCACAGCGCTTTACATACATTGGCAACACAGTCCCCATTGGGGCTCACAATCTAGAGTCCCTATCTGTATGTCTTTGAAGCGTGGGAGGAAACCGGAGTACCCGGAGGAAACCCACGCAAACACAGGGAGAACATACAAACTCCTTGCAGATGGTGTCCTTGGTGGGATTTGAACCCAGGACCCCATCGCTACAAGACTGCAGTGCTAACCACTGAGCCACCGTGCCGCCCCTATAGACCACGGATCAGGAACAAGAGCAGATGATTTAGGAGGAACTCAGATGCTTTTAGTAATGGGGTCTCGGACAATGCAACAAGAAAAGCCACTAGAATTGTATAACATGCGTCCAGTCAGAGCTGACCGGGACCACTGTGCTGCCCCAACAACATTGTAACATTGATGTTACAGGAAGTATACGGCAGTTTACATGTGAAATGCCCACCCAAGTGTAGAAGTGCATTAATTACTCTGATGACACAGTGTAAATTACCGAGGGTTTGAAATGGCCTGTCGACGGGACATCATAGCGGTTCACAAACTTGTACAAGGCTCTATACCTCCCCATGAACCCGCACACAGAGTAAAAAATGCCTAGCCACCAAACGGAAACTCTGACTGCAATATGTATCAAGTATTAACTTGGAGGTTTGGGTGTTTAACTCTCGTTATTGAAGTTGCAGCCTTGCTAACTTAGTTTTTGCAAAACACATACAGCTGCACTCTAGATTGCTAACAATGAATAAGGGAACTCTGGCATTGCATTACTGCTATAGGAATATTTGCAAAAAGAGATACTTGACTTATGTTTTGGCCAAGGCATGTGAGCCCGATAACCACGACAAAGTGATCTCTTATATATCGGGACCCTAACTTAAATGCCTCTATCGGGGTTAAAAACCTACATGTCTGGGCAGAAAGGATGTAGCTATATAGGAGGATGGACACAGCCTGATTACAGTGTGGAGTGCTCATGCTCTACATATTTTTCAGTGAAAACTGTGGAAAGGAAGCGCAATAGGGTCTTACCCCAATATATATAGGGTGAAGCAAAGAATAATCCTACTCACCAATTCGGGTTGTGACAGTCACAACACCTATAGCAGCATGTAACACCAAGTCCTGGCAGCGGTCCCCATGAGGCAGATAACAGAGAGTAGTAGAGAATGGGTTTCACAGCCGCGCCAAAGGACTACTGGATTCTTCTCAGATTAATGTTTCTTTTATTTCATAACAGGTCAAGTCTACGCATTTCAGGAGAACACAGCTCCCTTCTTCAGGACAAACCAGCAAAGAATCATCAAATCTGCTGTATAGAGAGCCTATACACCATTATATACCTCATGGAATGAGGTCAGAGCACACCCACCAAAAGAAAAAAAAAAAAAAAGGAAGGCGGGAAAGACATGCTTGCAAGTCACAGTGACGTAGTATGGAATAAAAAAGTCATAATGCAATACAATTGTAAAGGCTCTCTATTAATTCCAACAACTTAAAAATCAATGAATTAAAAATACCGAATAAAATTATGTTTATATTAAAATGTTTCTGAGTGAATCACTCAGAAACATTTTAATATAAACATAATTTTATTCGGTATTTTTAATTCATTGATTTTTAAGTTGTTGGAATTAATAGAGAGCCTTTACAATTGTATTGCATTATGACTTTTTTATTCCATACTACGTCACTGTGACTTGCAAGCATGTCTTTCCCGCCTTCCTTTTTTTTTTTTTTTTTTTTTTTTTTTATTTTGGTGGGTGTGCTCTGACCTCATTCCATGAGGTATATAATGGTGTATAGGCTCTCTATACAGCAGATTTGATGATTCTTTGCTGGTTTGTCCTGAAGAAGGGAGCTGTGTTCTCTTGAAACGCGTAGACTTGACCTGTTATGAAATAAAAGAAACATTAATCTGAGAAGAATCCAGTAGTCCTTTGGCACGGCTGTGAAACCCATTCTCTACTACTCTCTGTTATCTACATATTTTTCAAAAAGACTGACCTGTACATGCAACAGGTGTTAACAGATGCTAGCTGAAAACACAATATAACTACTACACCGGCTCACATGCATTGGCCAGTACATAAGCTAAGTACCTCTTTCTTCAAATATTCCTATAGCTGTAATGCAATACCAGAGTTCTGTTATGCATTGTTAGCATTCTAGAGTGCAGCTGTATGTATTTTGTAGTTATATTGTGTTTTCAGCTGGCACCTGTACACACCTGTTCGATGTGCGGGTCATTCTTTTTGATATATTCCTAACTTAGTTTGGTGCCAAACACTATCTTTGCATGCACGCTTCCTGCCAATAATGTCCATGGCGGGACTGAGCTCAGGACTCGCTAATCTGTATCTTGAAGGATGAGCAGGATGCTTCCTCTTGAGACCCAAAGAGGAGGGCTCCTATCAGGTTAATAATGGCCCTTCGAATGGGTTACTACAACGAGCCCAAGGGGGGTACAACTCTGTAACAAACCATAGAGGTCCCTATGGGAGCGGTCTCTCTCCATTCGCACTCTTTGAGTCCTTCCCGGGAACTAACCTATGCCACCACACCTACCAAAGAGTCTCATTGCCAGCCTAAACATAGACCCCTGATTGACGGATGCTGATACTGCCGGGAACTAAACTACCTCACCAGACCTACCAAAGTATCTCCTCATCAGCCTTAACAGAGACCCTTGGCGGATGGATGCTAACACTGCCGGGAACTAAAGTAAGCCACCAGACCTACCAAAGAGTCTCCTCGCCAGCCTTAACATAGACCCCTGATGGACGGATGCTGACACTGCCGGGAACTAAACTACACCATCAGACCTACCAAAGAGTCTCCTCACCAGCATTAACAGAGATTCCTGGTGCATGGATGCTGCCACTTCCGGGAACTAAACTACGCCACCAGACCTACCAAAGTGTCTCCTCGTCAGGCTTAACAGAGACCCTTGGTGGATGGATGCTAACACTGCCGGGAACTAAAGTAAGCCACCAGACCTACCAAAGAGTCTCCTCGCCAGCCTTAACAGAGACTCCTGGTGGGTGGATGCTGACACTACCGGGAACTAAACTACGCCACCAGACCTACCAAACAGTCTCCTCTCCAGCCTTAACAGAGACGCCTGTTGGATGGATGTTGATACTGCCGGGAACTAAACTATGCCTCCAGACCTACCAAAGAGTCTCCTCACCAGCATTAACAGAGACCCCTGGTGGACGGATGCTGACACTGCCGGGAACTAAACTACGCCACCAGACTTACCAAAGAGTCTCCTCTCCAGCCTTAACAGAGATGCCTGGTGGATGGATGTTGATACTGCCGGGAACTAATCTATGCCACCAGACCTACCAAAGAGTCTCCTCACCAGCATTAACAGAGACCCCTGGTGTACGGATGCTGACACTGCCGGGAACTAAACTACGCCACCAGACTTACCAAAGAGTCTCCTCTCCAGCCTTAACAGAGACCCCTGGTGAATGGATGCTGACACTGCAGGGTCTAAACCATGCCACCAGTCCTACCAAAGAGTCTCCTCAACAGCATTAACAGAGACCCCTGGTGGACGGATGCTGACACTGCAGGGTCTAAACCATGCCACCAGTCCTACCAAAGAGTCTCCTCAACAGCCATAACAGACACCCTTGGTGGATGAATGCTGACACTGCAGGGAACTAAACTACGCCACCAGGACTATGAAAGAGTCTCCTCGCCAGCCTTAACAGAGACCCCTGGTGGACAGATGCTGTCACTACCGGCGTAACTTCCAGCACCTCACCATTTTTTAAAAAGCATTGATTTTCAAGATCTCTGCTTGCTGTCAGTACAACTTTCATTATTCAAACCCAGGGGAGGGGAGGGGGAAGATGACTCAGGTGCACTGCTCGTTACTAAATTATTGTACTAGAAAGTAATGTTCCCTGCCCCCTTGGGTCCATCACATGACTAGTTCACATTTTTATTCCCTTAAATGATCAAGAAAGGTTGAGTGAAAGCAAGCAGAGTTGATAAAATCTATGGTGAATTGATGTAGAAAATGTATTGGGAAAATAATTAGACATTTTGTATCACAAGGAGTCTTTATATCTATTCTTAATATCATGTGTGGCGCCCCTGACCTGGTCAGGCACCACTGAGTACTGCACCCATGCTGGGGACAGTACAATACAGGTAATCCAGAAGGCTGACCGAGGTGTGACTACACAGGCGCATGGTGATCAGGTCTCACACATGTACCTTTGAGAGGACCCCTGGGGATCCCAGGAGGGGGAAAAGCCTTCACCTTCACTGGAATAGTGGAGGGGGCCAAAAGCCTCCATCTCCTCTCAAGGGGTGTGGTAAGAGAGTCTGGTTGCTAGGTGGCGTAGGCAGGCACAAAAGGGAAAAGAGAAGGAGGAGTAAACAGTCGAGAGTCTGCAGCAGAGTGTGGAGGAGTGAGGAGCAGAAAAGTGAAGCTCTGACAGGAGCAGCAGTGAAGGTCCCAGATGTGAGCCGGTTCAGAGCAGAGTCCAGGGAGCTCCGAGGAGAGCTGACCCCTTCCCCTGGGCTGCTGTAGTCTGACAGCGTCCGCGCAGTGGCTACCGACGGGGGAGAACGGTCAACTAGGAGTGCTACCCGAAATCCATCTTCAGCTAGAGAGAGAGCAACGGAGTGGGAAGTAAGGAGACTGCTAGAGAGTACCAGGCCCAAACGGGCGGCAGATCCCGGAGCGGGGATAGATCCACCTTTCCCTGCTAAACCTGCCGGTGTGGGGTCCTCAAAGCCCACACCACAACACCACAAAAGCCGCAGCCACGTAGCCACAGTTAGGGCCCATAGCTCACAGGAGGCAAGCAGCTGGAGTGAGCTGGTCCAGGCCACAAGCAAACGGCAAACGAAGGGGAGTGAGGCTTCAGCAACTTCCCTGGGTGACCCCCATAGGGACTAAAAGTCGGGGTCACCCCAAACCACCAAGGGCTAAGGAAGGCGAGTTGGTAGTCACCATCAGAAGTCAGCCTGAAGGATACCTGGTTCCCGCCTGGTTCATCCCAGCTACGCCCGGGTTACTCACCCTGCCACCTGAAGTGAGTAAAAACCCTGAAAGACATCCTGCCTGTGTGGAGTTATTCTGCGCCTTGTGGTTCTACACACCTACACAGGGCCCTGGGGCTTGCCTCACTCTCAGGAGGCTATTCCAACTAACTGCACTCACCATCAGCCCCAGGCGTCCCTCAACCTGCAGTGGCGGTCCCTACTGGCCGCAATACTGAGAGTGGCGTCACGACAAGAAGAAGATCTCCTACCTGTGACAAGATCCAGCTGAGTGGAGTCCCTGAAGGTAATGCACCGACACAACACCTGTGGGGCTTCACATCTGGCGTCACGAACAGGATAAGGACTAGACCTGTCCAGACAGGTGACCATGTGCCTGGGCGGTCCACTTGAAAAATTGGAAGCGCCGCCATATTGCCACCATGAAAAGCGCGCTGAAAAACAACAGCAGCCCGCGCTGGAAGAAGTTACCGCCCACGAAGAGGTGTGGCTACCCAGAGATCCCCTGCAGAGTCCTGACCTCGCAAGTGAAGAGAGCGGAGGCGTTCAGAGACGTCGGGACAGAAAGGGAGCCAGAAGCCTGCTGCTGGAAGAGGCAGAGCAGAAACTGAAGAGCCTGCTACTGGAGGCAGCGACGAGTCCACTGCTGGGAAATCGTGCAGAAGAAGGCGCAGAGGAAATGGCGTCTGAACGCAGAAACCCAGAACCAGGCTCCGCTGCCTGGTGGTATCGGGAGCTTGCCCAGTTCTGCGACCGACTGGAGACCCGGGTCGTGGAGCAGATCAGAGAGGAACGCATGGAGCTTCTGGAGATGGCTGCCGCGGTGCAGGCCTATGAGGAAAAAGCTGCGCGACGAGTGCCAGACCGAGCGGCGACGACTCAGACCCCGATGGTGCCACCGATGGGTGAGTCCAGTGTTGCCCCTGCCAGCGCGAGTGCCCCGACCCCTGCTGCCACGCCCGCGGTCCCTGAAGAGGCGCCCGGCACGGCGACGCTGGACCAGGCCGCAGCAGCGATGCCCTGCCCGGCCCGCCAAGCCCAGGCCGCCGCAGCGATGCCTTGCCCGGCCCGCAAAGATCCGGCTGCCACCGCGACCCTCATCCACGCCGCAGGTGTGACGCTGACCCAGGCCGCCGCCTTGCTAGGCCCGGCCCGCCGAGACCCCACCGCAGCAGCAACGCTCGTCCGCGCCGCAAGTGAGGTGCTGAACCAGGCCGCAGCCCCGCCAGGTGCGGCCCGCCAAGCTCCGATCGCTGCAGCGACGCCCAGCCCAGCCTGCACCGATCCCATCGCGACAGCGACGCCGATCCAGGCCGCCGCCATGCAGGGCGCGGCCCGCCAAGACCAGGCCGCCGCCATGTCAGGCGCGGCCCGCCAAGATAAGATTGCATCACCATTTTCCCCGGCCTGCAAGGCCAGAGCAGACACCGCTCCCCAGTCCAAGGAGGTCCCTGCTAGGAAGTCCCTGGTAGGTGAGGACCCCGCATACTGGCAGCTGAAGGCTGACATGGAGGCCAAGTTCCCACAGGAGATGGTGGATCAGTACATGCTCCCTCCGCACACCCCCAAGAGGATTCCGGCAACCCCTGCAGCAACTACGCCAAAGAGTCCCCCGCCTGGGCCTGCTGAAGAAAGTCCATCCCCAGCACTGCCACCAAAGGAGTGCTCAGAAGAACTAAGGGGGAGGGGAGGCCAGGAGGCTGAGGAGCTGACTCAGGAGCCACCAGCAGTGGATCCATGCCCAGAGCCGGAGATGTTGCCATATTCCCGCTGGGATGAGGAAGACCTAACACCGTCTGCTGAAGAAGATCTACCCAAAAGCCTCACCTGGGAGCTTGTAAGCTGTACCTCGCAGAATCCAGCCCGCAAGACACGGCGCCGTAGCAGAACCCAGTCTTTCCCTGCACCGCCATCCCCAGAGCAGAGAGAAGTCACGGCCCGAGACCTAGAAGAAAAACGGTTCCTGAGAAGAGCCAAAGCACAGGTCAGAGGACCCCTTTGTAGAGGAGTAGTGGAGGACTTCAGCCTAAAGTCAGGATACGGGTTCATTGTTGCACCTGGTATCAAAGAAGGTATCTTCGTCAATAGAAGAGATGTGAGAGCTCATCTGCCCAGAGGACACCCTGGCAGAAACTTAAAAATGGGAGACTCCGTACAGTTTACCCTGCATCAAGGCGAAAGAGGCTGGTACGCGCTAGATGTAGTACCATGTCCCAAAGAAGAAAGGAAAGACAGTAATAAAGAAAGAAAAGACCAAAGACCTAATGATGAGACCACTACAGATGAGGAAAAAGGTCAAGGAAGCAACAGGTGCCGCAGCCCTACAGGCCCAAGCCCTGGTGAAGAGGAGTCTGCATAAGTTAAAGTAAAGCAAGTTACCAGTTTGAAAAAGTTTGTTTTGCAACGTTTTACAAGTTTAAGAATGTGCCCACATAAACTGATGTGAGAAATGAACCTTAAGGCTATGAACTGGCTATAGCCACAAACTCTCGCAGTGTAAATAGTTACACCAGAGGGCACCACCACCACCAGAGTCAGCCTGTTTAGGGGCTTGGCTCGTCTGCAACCAGGGAGCACGTCCGTATATAGGGCCTTGGCTCACCTGCAACCAGAGAGCATGCCTGTTTATGGGGCCTGGCTCTCCACCACAAAGAGGGTACCTGGTCAGCACCAACTGTGGAGGCCGCCTCTACATCCTGCCAGAAGAGGCTGAAGGCGCGGCTCCACCAGGCCAGGTATACCCTGAAGACCACCAGACCATGAAAGCCGCCTCTACATCCTGCCAGAAGTGGCTGAAGGCGCGGCCAACGTGAGAGGGTTTTGGGTGGGTTAACGGACTTGTGGGTGGAGGGTGGTGATGTATGGTACCTGGTGCTTTTAAAAAAATGTTTTACATGTTTTAATGTTTTATGCATTTTGAAATGTTGTCTTGCAGCCCGAGGACGTGCTGGTGATAACTAAGGGGGAATGTGGCGCCCCTGACCTGGTCAGGCACCACTGAGTACTGCACCCATGCTGGGGACAGTACAATACAGGTAATCCAGAAGGCTGACCGGGGTGTGGAACACAGGCGCATAGTGATCAGGTCTCACACATGTACCCATGAGAGGACCCCTGGGGATCCCAGGAGGGGGAAAAGCCTTCACCTTCACTGGAATAGTGGAGGGGGCCAAAAGCCTCCATCTCCTCTCAAGGGGTGTGGTAAGAGAGTCTGGTTGCTAGGTGGCGTAGGCAGGCACAAAAGGGAAAAGAGAAGGAGGAGTAAACAGTCGAGAGTCTGCAGCAGAGTGTGGAGGAGTGAGGAGCAGAAAAGTGAAGCTCTGACAGGAGCAGCAGTGAAGGTCCCAGATGTGAGCCGGTTCAGAGCAGAGTCCAGGGAGCTCCGAGGAGAGCTGACCCCTTCCCCTGGGCTGCTGTAGTCTGACAGCGTCCGCGCAGTGGCTACCGACGGGGGAGAACGATCAACTAGGAGTGCTACCCGAAATCCATCTTCAGCTAGAGAGAGAGCAACGGAGTGGGAAGTAAGGAGACTGCTAGAGAGTACCAGGCCCAAACGGGCGGCAGATCCCGGAGCGGGGATAGATCCACCTTTCCCTGCTAAACCTGCCGGTGTGGGGTCCTCAAAGCCCACACCACAACACCACAAAAGCCGCAGCCACGTAGCCACAGTTAGGGCCCATAGCTCACAGGAGGCAAGCAGCTGGAGTGAGCTGGTCCAGGCCACAAGCAAACGGCAAACGAAGGGGAGTGAGGCTTCAGCAACTTCCCTGGGTGACCCCCATAGGGACTAAAAGTCGGGGTCACCCCAAACCACCAAGGGCTAAGGAAGGCGAGTTGGTAGTCACCATCAGAAGTCAGCCTGAAGGATACCTGGTTCCCGCCTGGTTCATCCCAGCTACGCCCGGGTTACTCACCCTGCCACCTGAAGTGAGTAAAAACCCTGAAAGACATCCTGCCTGTGTGGAGTTATTCTGCGCCTTGTGGTTCTACACACCTACACAGGGCCCTGGGGCTTGCCTCACTCTCAGGAGGCTATTCCAACTAACTGCACTCACCATCAGCCCCAGGCGTCCCTCAACCTGCAGTGGCGGTCCCTACTGGCCGCAATACTGAGAGTGGCGTCACGACAAGAAGAAGATCTCCTACCTGTGACAAGATCCAGCTGAGTGGAGTCCCTGAAGGTAATGCACCGACACAACACCTGTGGGGCTTCACACATGTATGGCCCTTTAACACTCCTCTTTCGTTCCTTGAGATATATATATATGATAAAACCCTGATAAACCTTAAAAGTTGTTGAACTGTTTTCTTTTTTTGAAATTATAGAATATTTTATTTGGAATTTCTCATTTCAAGGACCTAATTGTACACAGTGTAAATACAAAAAACTGCAATGTCGCGCCACATCGCGGCTCGCTCCCTGACCGCTGACCCTCATTTGTCTGATGTAGAAAGAGTGGCAGTGCGGAAATATCACGGCTCCTTTACTGTAAATGTCACATCTCCTCATTTGTAGTTTACATTGATTTTTTTTTACTCTTGTTATTGTTCTTCTTTTTAAAAGTAAAGCGTAAATAAGCCAAAACACATTCAATTAAAAATAATGGCCGCGTCAAGAGGACCCGACACGTGAAGGGTTTATAGCCTGATTCAATAAAATGTTATGTACACGAACAAATGTGAACAGAGTCTAAGATAAACTTATAAATCCTTGTCAAATTCAACAGAAAAAAAAGCTTGAACAGAATGTGTCAGAAAAAAATGATTTATTGTTTAAATCATATTTTTACATTAAATGTATTTGATTTAAAAAAAAAATATGAATTTTAATGTCTGTAGAAGAATAAATATTGCCATTTTTACACTGGTCACAAGGATAATTCCTGTTCTGTACAGAACAATTTTTCAGCAACCTCATGACATTTCCAGGAGGGATTTTCCGGCCGTTGATTCCTGTATTATTCCCAATTACCCTTACCCGGTATCAATAATATCACGGACACTGCTTGCGACTTGGTAAAAAATGGCCACAGCAGCCCTTTATTGCCTATTGTTTACACACTAACACAAGGGGGCGCCGTCCAACGGGCGTCCCCAACATTTAACAATAGGTAATACCATAATAATAATAATACAGTACATAATACAATACGTAACCCTGGGTAGGCCCGGTCCAGAAACCACCTTCCACCACCAAAACATGATCCCTGGCCACAACACACACCGGGCCGGAGATGAGGTATGAATCACCTACGGATCAATACCCCCCACCTTGCAGGACCCATGCCTGCAAGATCCTTGTAACTGGAGCCACTATATCCTACAAGTGACTCTCCAATCAAATAACATTATCCGTTAAACCGCCTCTGGACCAGACCTACCCCCGCCACAGAACAGGCCACGTGACACCTTTCATGGCCTAGACCCCCACACACCCAACGCTTGCTCCCCCAACTTGCAAGCCAAACCAACCATTAAAACTTTTTCCTCCATCACTTAAACTCTGAGCATCCAATATATGCACCAGCCAGCGTACCCAGTCCACCTTACTGCACCGCACTCCCCTGATCCTTGGTGGCAGGAGCCACCGGGTCCCTCTGACGGCCACTCAGGCCCACCGGCACACCATGCCACAAGCTCCCAAATTATACCGGAATCCACACCATGCCCCACTGGCCTTATTATAACGAATTAAATGCAGTACCGACTGTACCATCGTCCTCCCCAATACCGACCAAAGAACCACTGTACAGTCACCCTGCTCCTCCTCCTGTCTCCAGCTGAAATCAACCACCACTGGGGTTGAGATACAACAACAGGATGACACTCACACTGCTTATGCTACTGGGTCACTTAGCACCCCAAACCTAGTTCTCCCAGGAAACCGCTAAAGGGAAACCCCGCTGTAAAACGACTGCAATCCATAGCCTTGAAATTTCCCCTATAGCTGACCTTGCAGCTTCCCCAGAGCCAAATATCACTACCGGTCTCCCCTGACCAATTTATTCTGCCATCACACCCTCTGACAACAACAGAGGCTCGAGCTGTCTTCCCCAGAAAATCCCAAAATCTTCCCACATTTTCAACTACCACACTAATGGACCTTCTTCATCCGAAATCAGGCCCACTTAATTTCCACGATGCCCACACGGCGTAACGGAACCATGCCCCACCCCAAAATTAACACGGCCTCAAAAAACAACCGCAACCATCGCCCTGTACCCCTTACTGAGACGAAGATATTGAAGCATTACCTTCGATCCCAAGGTCCCCAACAACACCTCCAACCATAATGCATAGTCCGCTTGCCTCCGCAAACCGGACCACGACAATCTCCCTGTACTACAATGCCCACCGGAAAATTGCAGCCACACCACTGGCCCGATTGACTCCATATGTAAAACCACAAATAATAGAAATTCGAGGTAGAATGACCAGAAAACCACATAAACTATACCTCAAAATAAATATCTTTATTAATAGTATTGATTTAAAATATAGACACCATATGTCTTTCAGACAACAGTAAACAAATACAAAGTGAGTGAAAGCTTAGTTGAAAAATAGGAAGGCGTGAGAGAATGAGTAATAGATCAGTGATAGGTATCGGGTTTCATAGAACCTAATCTAGATCCTTAAATAACCCTTCCTACCAGCGGAGGGTGTCATAATGTTTAGGACCCCCCCCCCGCTCCAGATGACTGGCCCTCACTATCCCTATTTTCTACTGGCTTGTGTCCACCACCAACAAACAGGTGCAAAGGTGTATTAAAGACAAACTACATGTAATACACAATAGCGTTAAATGTAGGTTTTTCGCTGAATAAATAATCCGGTCTGTAAACTTGATATTTGTTAGAACGGAGCGACAGGGCCTGCCAAAGCGGGCTCCTGCAGCTCCTCCCGACGCGTTTCCCCCCCTTCTAACGCAATGAAAGGGGGTTCATTAGGGGTACTAAGTAGAAGACACCTGTAAGAAAGACAGACATGTGTCACTATTCAAATTTAGGAATATAAATGCTTCCTTGGCCTAATGTGTGCAGCGAGGATGACTTACTTAAAAATTGGTTAAAGCCAGTGACTCAATAAGTCTGCTGACCAGGATAAGTGCGACAAATATTACTGTATCCTTTTTCACAAGATCCCCTATTGTTCCATCAGGATAAATGGACTTATAGGAGGGGTTATGCCTTTGGGCCTACTAAAAAACAAAAAGAGAAAAGAGGAAAAATCTCTTAGGGCAACATACAGATGGCACAGGGTCACTATGACATGGATGGTAGTAAAAAAATAGAAAGAACCTGATTCTTCCTTAATGAACAATGGCCCAACGGATGTATATTAATCTCCAATTTAAATGAAGAGAGAATCTTCAATGTACAATCAAAATTTTACTGTTAGAGCCATGATGGAGCAGAGGGCCATACCCCAAAAGGCAATTATATCTACCCTTTGCAACCAATGTGTCACGGTAGGGGTTGTTCCAGCCTGATTCCTGGAGAATTTTCACCACAAGGCTCCTGTATGTGAAACAAAGGAGTCTCCATCATACCCCCATTTTATATATCAACATGCGTAAATTCTTAAGTAGCAAAGATGGCACAGGGTCACTATGACCTGGATGGTAGTAAAAAAAAATATAGAAAGAACCTGATTCTTCCTTAATGAACAGGGGCCCAACGGATGTATATTAATCTCCAATTTAAATGAAGAGAGAATCTGTAATGTACAATCAAAATTTCACCGTTAGAGCCATGATGGAGCAGAGGGCCATACCCCAAAAGGCAATTATATCTACCCTTTGAAACCAATGTGTCAAGGTAGGGGTTGTTCCAGCCTGATTCCTGGAGAATTTTCACCACAAGGCTCCTATATGTGAAACAAAGGAGTCTCCATCATACCCCCATTTTATATATCAACATGCATAAATTCTTAAGTAGCAAAAATATACCTGCAAGAGAAAAGATACCATCCAAGGACCATCTATGTGGTCATAGTAGGCAAACTGCTGCAATCATACGCCAACATGTTCCTGGGCTGGTGGGAGGATACCCACGTATTTGTGGACAGGGATGTCATCTTTTCCCCCCATATACAATTTTGGGGGCGTTACATAGATGACATCCTCGTCCTCTGGACAGGGGGTGAGTCATTATTTGTGCAATTTCTGGACAAATTGAACCTAAACAATATCGGTCTGAGATTCACCTTTGAGATGAGCTTTAATTCCTTGGCATTCCTAGACTTGAAAATCACTAGGGATTCGGAAGGGAATTTGGCTACAACCATTTATAGAAAGCCTACAGCCACAAATGGTCTCCTGAGGTGGGAGAGTTACCACCCAGCACCCCTCAGGAGAGGTATCCCTAAGGGACAGTTTCTTCGATTAAGAAGAAACTGTTCCTCCCTTAGTGAATTTGAAGGTTAGGCACAAGAGATGAAAAGACGATTCCAGCAGAGAGGTTACCCACCAAGGGTTATTGAACCTGCGTATAAACATGCGCAGTCTCAGTCAAGGAGGGAATTACTCAGGCCAAAAGAAAAACTGGGTGACAATGAGACCACAAGATTAGTGGCTACATTTGACGACCAAAACCCTAGGGTTATGGAGGTACTCAGACGGTATTGGCCCATTCTAAGATCAGACCCGGATATAGGTAAATACATCTCTCCGCATCCAAGTGTTACCCTTAGGAGGGGGAAATCCATTAGGGATCACCTCACGCACAGCCATTTCATACCCCCAAGAGGGGAGGGGACTTGGCTGGACCGAAAACCACAGGGGACCTTCAGATGTGGTAGATGCAGTTACTGCATCTTTATAAATCAGACCAAAGAATTTTTCAATCTGGGGACTGGCAGGGTTTTTAAGACTAGAGACTTTGCTAATTGCAGGACCCAGGGGGTGGTCTATCTCTGTACCTGCAGCTGCCCCCTGGGATATGTGGGCAAAACCAGGAGGCAGCTGCGGGTGAGGATCGGAGAACACCTTGGTGATATCAGCCACAAAAGGGATACGGCCATCTCACGGCATGTAAATGAGTACCATAATGGTGACATAGGTCATAGAGGTCATAGAGGTGGTGAAAAAACCGGTACGTGGAGGAGACTGGGACAGAACCATCTTGCAGCGTGAGGCAAGATGGATTTTTTTGCTGGCTGTAGTCTCCCCGGGGGGACTGAATGAAAACATTAGCTATGTCAGCTTCATCTAATCTGGAAAAGGGTTGTTATAACTGATAGAAAGCTTTGATATCAATTCGTATGTGGGTCATCCATACCCACCTTGTTTCTTTTCTATTTTTCATATACAATTTTTTAATTTTCCCTGGACCTTATGTGGTGTTATTGATGGATTAGGGCTTATATATATATATCTATATATAAAAAAAAAAAATTATATAACTTATATAAGGGGGGGGGGGGGGGGGGGTCCTAAATAAGCCATAGGTCACTAAAGGGCAAGACTAAGGGTTTCTCCTTAAAAGCACTGGAGATATATGGGGGATACCTGACAAGAGTTTTTACCAACGGGGAAATAATCCCCAAAACTGTTGTGTTCCCTTCAGCACGTATTATCTACTATTCCAATACATGCTGAAGTGTATAAGGGAGACATTGTTACGTTCTTTAATGCTAATGTCCTTTCTATTCCCCTGGGTCCTGTGAACCCGCCTCCCTCCGTGGTCCTTATGGACTTTGGAATGCTTAATCTGATTAGGGATGACGTTCATCCCTGCCTGCCGTATTATGTATACATTACAATAGGCGGGGGGGGGGGGGGTTCGCATTGACATTCCATAATGTGAGACATATGGGGCGATTTCGTATTTGCTAGTCAATCCAGCAAAACAAGCGGGTTGGTTTAAAGAAGCGTCACTCGGATGACGCATACTTCCGGTCATGTCTTTATTTGCATAGGACGATTAGCATTCTCCCTGCTAAAACTGCTTGGGAACAAGAGGTGGGCGTTATCATCACGCCAAGAGTTAGATTCTTGGTCTCGATAGGATCATTCTTCTTTCAATTATAGCGCGAACAGGAAGTGGGCGTGATCGTTCATGTCATTAGCAGATCCTGTGTTTCTATAGGATCTTTCTTCCTGTCACTCTTAAAGCAAGCAGGGAAGGGATGATTACTCCGCCCCCAACTTCCGGGACGCGGGGAGTTTAAATACCCCTTCATAATGGATCCATGTGCAGGACACCGACATCGCACAGGATACAGGCAATACACTGGATTTCCAGCATCACTCCCTGCGTTTCAGGTGTGTATCGGCACTCGGGACCCGGATAGGGTCTTTGCAGGTGGAGTTGTCTAGAGGACTGCTTTGGGTATGTACCTTCCCCCCAAACCAGGAGGGGTGAATGTTTTGTATGTTCAAAGGGGCACCCCATTGATGTTGATTTAGTCTGCTTCTGTAGGTCTGACCTATAACAGGTGGGACCTTAGTACCTCTTAATACCTAGGACTAAAAAGGAAGTCCTTTTCATTACAGGTATATTTTTTCTCCCTTCTACCGGTGGCCTATCACTTATTGCTGATTGCAGCAGTTTGCCTACTATGACCACATAGATGGTCCTTGGATGGTATCTTTTCTCTTGCAGGTATATTTTTGCTACTTAAGAATTTATGCATGTTGATATATAAAATGGGGGTATGATGGAGACTCCTTTGTTTCACATACAGGAGCCTTGTGGTGAAAATTCTCCAGGAATCAGGCTGGAACAACCCCTACCGTGACACATTGGTTGCAAAGGGTAGATATAATTGCCTTTTGGGGTATGGCCCTCTGCTCCATCATGGCTCTAACGGTAAAATTTTGATTGTACATTGCAGATTCTCTCTTCATTTAAATTGGAGATTAATATACATCCGTTGGGCCCCTGTTCATTAAGGAAGAATCAGGTTCTTTCTATTTTTTTACTACCATCCATGTCATAGTGACCCTGTGCCATCTGTATGTTGCCCTAAGAGATTTTTCCTCTTTTCTCTTTTTGTTTTTTAGTAGGCCCAAAGGCATAACCCCTCCTATAAGTCCATTTATCTTGATGGAACAATAGGGGATCTTGTGAAAAAGGATACAGTAATATTTGTCGCACTTATCCTGGTCAGCAGACTTATTGAGTCACTGGCTTTAACCAATTTTTAAGTAAGTCATCCTCGCTGCACACATTAGGCCAAGGAAGCATTTATATTCCTAAATTTGAATAGTGACACATGTCTGTCTTTCTTACAGGTGTCTTCTACTTAGTACCCCTGATGAACCCCCTTTCATTGCGTTAGAAGGGGGGGAAACGCGTCGGGAGGAGCTGCAGGAGCCCGCTTTGGCAGGCCCTGTCGCTCCGTTCTAACAAATATCAAGTTTACAGACCGGATTATTTATTCAGCGAAAAACCTACATTTAACGCTATTGTGTATTACATGTAGTTTGTCTTTAATACACCTTTGCACCTGTTTGTTGGTGGTGGACACAAGCCAGTAGAAAATAGGGATAGTGAGGGCCAGTCATCTGGAGCGGGGGGGGGGTCCTAAACATTATGACACCCTCCGCTGGTAGGAAGGGTTATTTAAGGATCTAGATTAGGTTCTATGAAACCCGATACCTATCACTGATCTATTACTCATTCTCTCACGCCTTCCTATTTTTCAACTAAGCTTTCACTCACTTTGTATTTGTTTACTGTTGTCTGAAAGACATATGGTGTCTATATTTTAAATCAATACTATTAATAAAGATATTTATTTTGAGGTATAGTTTATGTGGTTTTCCGATTGACTCCATATGCAACTATGGGCATCAGGAGACACAACTTTACCAAACACCATGTCCGGGCCTTTCGATCTCAAGGAAAAACCTTGTGACACGCAACCCCCTTTGAGCTCTCATATTACACCCCAAGATAAATTAAAACCTTGGCCACACCATAGTATCCGCTCAAAGCCGACCACCGAGGGGCGTACCACTATTTTCCCGTAACGCACAACTGCACCTTCAAACCAAATACCTTCGTGCCGTGAGACCGGAGCACCACGACTCCCTAAGCAAACCCTTACCCAGATGCCCATATCTACCACCGGGCCAAGCATTCCTTTTTTTTTTTGTTTTTTAAATTGTATATGAATATAAAATAGACTCCACCAGCCCACAGATGCCAGGAGTCCACCCATGCAAAACACCCAATAATACCAGATGGCCCTAAGCTATCCGACTTACACTCTATGCACCACAAGTACCCAATCCTCTAGTCCAAACCAAACCTCGCATAGTCCCCACCCGTAATCACGGCTGTCCGAAGAACTCCATTATTCCGTTCGCAGCCCACCATTGCTGATTAACCGAGTTCACCCACAGCAGCCCAAAGCTGCCCAACACCTACATTAACACCAATTCAGTCACGCTGGACTCAACATTCCTCCCAGCACCAACCTCCACAATGGGATAACATGCTGACTAGCCACAAATTAACCCCATGTTACCATTGATGCGGTTGCAAACCTACAAACCCATTACAGCAACCAACACTTCACCTTCTCCTACATTTCCGCTCTCCTTTATTCACTTATCCACAGCAACCCTCGCGCTATACCGGGGCCCCGCACCTACACATCACTCACAAAAACCCCCTGAAAACTCCCTGCACACACCGTACCGCGGGACCCCTCGCCCCTTTACCTTACCCACCATAATTCATCCAATAAGAACCACCATGCATCAGAAGATTAATAATGAAACACCCCAGCAAACCTTCCATAACTGCGCCGTCTCACCCGCTCACATGTGCCGCAATCATCAGCACCCTTAACCAAGTCTCACAAGACCTAAACTGTGGCAAACGCCAAACCTCGCCATCCCCAACCTGAAACTGTAACCACCGGACCTGACGCCACCTGCACCCTCACGGCCCCGCTGCCATGAGACCACCCCGTCCGTAACTCTGCCCCTGGCCTCCAGAACATGAACCCACACCCCCCAGGGACCACGGCACCAACCGACCTATGAACTAACCACATGCTCCAAACCCCCCCAGCTGCTACCCATATCTCCAGACACTACTCCACTATAGCGACTTTGCCCCCACCACTACAAAAAGGCTGAAACTTAAATTGATTACCGCGCCAGGCTGCCTCCAGAGGACGCCCTCAGATCAGCCGTCACTGTCCTTTTCGCCAGTCGTCCGTCTCTGATCCCGGGACAGTCCCTCAAGCTGCAGCCACCGAATGCCCGCCGGGTTCGCCCCCTGACGCCAGGAGCACCGTGTCCACATGCCCTGTTTGGTCCGATTGTCGCCTCCACAATGCTGGGCACTCCCCTCCTGGGGGAAGCCACTACTGATTAGAGCTGCACCCTTGTCCCAATGCCTGCTCCAGGATAGACAGCAGGCCTCATGTCTCCTCCTCGTCGCCACCTGCTGCGCCCAGTCCTCCAGTCCCGATGATCCAGCCACACAGGTGAGGTGACCCTGCAGGCGCCTCCTGTCTCCTCCTCGCCGCTGCCTACTGCGCCCAGTCCTCCGGTTCCCGATAATCCAGCCACACAGGTGAGGTGACCCTGCAGGCACCTCCTGTCTCCTCCTCGCCGCTGCCTGCTGCGCCCAGTCCTCCGGTCCCAATAATCCAGCCACACAGGTGAGGTGACCCTGCAGGCAGCCGTCCTCCGGCCCCCCCGCGGAGGGAGGGGGGTGGTGTTGTCCATCCACCGCCGCTGGGCGCGCTCCCGGCCGGGAGCGGCCGCATCGCTCCAAAATCCAGCCCGAGGCCTCACACCGGAAGTAGGCCCCCGGGCTGGACACGCCCCCTTTTCGGCCGTCGCGGCCCTGCAGGAGATTCCTCCCGACAGCCAGAGCGGGCGCAGCAAGCTACCGCCGCCCGCCCAGCTGCGGAGGGTCCCCACAGGAGTGGGGGCTCTCATGTTGTCCTCCTCACCCCCACCTTCCCCAAAAGACCCCGGCGAGTCCTGAAACT